>NW_024001817.1:54114-58675 GCF_014805625.2 Glossina fuscipes
AGTCAATTCGGCTTTTTGCTCTCACTAAATACATATTTATCACATACTTATTTCTAATCTTACTTAAGAGTTCTATGTGTGACGGATGAATATAAAAAAGAAAGTCAAAGCAATTTTTTTTTTTTTAATTCATTTGGTTTAACAAGTCAATGCTTTATTTTGCTACCATTTACTAGAGCTAACATATTATTCATGGAAAATTTTCTAATATTTTATGCTTCGTTCATCTAGACAGTGAAGAACTCATTGTATTTAATATCACAATCTTCTAAACTAAATAGTTTTGAATTTTTTCACATATATAGATGTAACAATTCTTGCTTCGAAACTATGAGTTAGGATTAGTGGAATGTGAAAGTTTGTTACTAATAACGACAGAAATTCAGATCTTCTTCTTTTTTTCGAGAATTCTCGAACTTTAGTCAAACACATAAAATTCAACAAAATATTTTATGGTTAGTGTACACGAAATAAAAACATTGCTTGAAACAAAGGAAAGAAAGCTGCAGGAGAATGGTATTGAATTTCTTAAGGGCATCAAAGGCAACGTCGATACCAAAATCTAATCTCTTTCTATTCAATAGAAATAAAATTTGCATTTGATAAATACTGACTGTGTAATGAGAATGTTTTCATAGCCTACTGCCACGAAAGTACTTCAGTAACCTTGAGCTTATTAAACGTTAATAATAGCGTAATAGTACCTAACACAACATATCTTTGGATAATAAATTTCTGGAAATTTGAAACGAATTTTTAGAAAATTCCGAGTGAAATAAAAATTCTGATTCGATTAAATGTAATTTGGTTGAAAACGAATACATGCTTAATGTATAACATTCTTATGTCAGCTACACACAGACCAGCTAGGAGGCAGGATAATATTGCACTTGTGTGTAGGGAAGGGAGGGAGAGGCGCTTATAGCAGAATTCGGAATAAATTGGAAACATTGAAAATAGATCGCGCACGGTCGGCGAAATAGTGTTAACGAATTTTCCCTTTGTTGGCTAACAACTAGATAGCAATTTCGAATTTTTGGCAGCCTATGTTTTTATACCCTACGGCCCTTTGTGGTACACCTTATGTTAAGTCTGCGCAGACGCAGGGGAGAAGAGCTGGAAGTAGACCCTTTTATTATACCGAGTTAAGTTTTAGGAAGATATTTAATTTTTAATATTTTATGGTAAATGATATCTACAGTAGCAATTACCAAAAAAATTAACGGCAGGAACTTGGGTTCACCTAGGCACATCTTGAGGACTTAACATGTATAGAAATTATGGAGAAAAATGCCATTTCTACTGAAAATAATAAAAAACTGGAAAAGAGTACCATTTTTAGAAAGTAAATTAATTTTGCAAAATTTGCATCAAGTCATCTGATGTGATTAAATACGAGGCAAAGTACGGTGTATAACAGTAGGACTCGCCTGAGTCTGCTTTTAGTTTGTTTTACATCCATTTACATTACATTTTTTACATTCAATGTTTCAAAAACATACAAAATGAGTGTGTATGCTCCAACTCCAAATATATTAATATTTTCGTCGACCTCCGCTTATGTGTGTGCATAGCGAAAGGCCAACCGGTGAATGTATGCAAACACATATTTTGTAAAATGAAAATCAACTACAAATTTCTATCTAAAGTTTCTAAAAATTTGAGTAAATATTATTCAAATAATTTATTCAAATAATTTAATATCATTATCAATCGAAATATTAGTTTACGCTCCTTTTCTTATATATTGGACGCCGCTACTACGGTAAATTGTGATCCCTTTGTTAATCGTAGTAACTATAATGGAACCAAGAAAGTAACGACATTTTTTGCAATAACACTGCAAGGATTTGCTTGCCTCATGAAAACGCGGATATAAGTTTCTTACTAATTTAAAACTACAACTGCCAACGTTTTACATACACCTATTTTTACATAATTAAAATTCTATTGCGAACTGGGGACTACTCTTTTCTGGAAAATCTTCATGACATCGACAAAAATTTTAAAAAATGACACTTTTTATCAGATTACTAACGAAAATTTTTAGAAACTCCAAATTTTTCGAAATTAAGTTTAGGTACTTATAAATACCTATGCCCTTCTCCGAAAGCAATCCGTTAGATTGACGTAATTTTAAAAATCTGGACTATGGATATATACTTCAAAAGATAAGAAAACGCTAACGTTATTTACTTCACTTTTAGCAGAAGATTTTACTCTCAGCATGTACATGAAAAATGTAACAATGTTTGTAAATACATTTGCACATCAAATTTAAAACTTTCATTCTTTCAAAATGTGGTAACGTAACGCGAGGAAGAGAATATTTTATTTGAAGAAATGTTCAAACCGAATCTCGATTCACATGAACAACCGAAGTAATCCATGTGCAAACAACGAAATGATAAGGATTAGAAAGCTATAATCGGTTTTAACAATTATTCTTAGAACACTGGTGAGACCTCTTTAGATAAAATCATGTTCTCTATTTTTATATTTATTACATCATAGAAATAAAAATATGATATGTGAAATAAATCATAATTTATTTCATTGTACAAAATTTTACAAAGAAAAAGATAAAAACGCTGCATTAGGATACGATCCGCCGTAAAGTACCCTTGCACTTGGCTTAACACGTTTATTTATAAAACGACACTTCGAAATAAGGTTTAATACGGGAAGTGATAAAAAAGATAGTTCATTTTCAATAGCTTTTATCATTTATTCAAAATAACCCAAAACTTACGGCTTATGGGTCGACAGACGGGCATAGATTAATCCAGAAAGTGAACCGGTCGATGTAAAAGAGCGAGAGTCTATTTCAAGTGATTCTTAGCATTACATACATCCGCAAAAACTTCAAATATTCTTGCAGCAAATGGTATAGGATGTAAATAGAGGTGGTTTATAAATGCTAAGGAAATGAACCTACCTTTGCTTCATGTTACATGATGCACATTGCCCTAATGGATTAGTTTTATGAACTGCATGTTCCTGACGTTGTTTACCAATGTCCCCTTTTTCGTTTTGCTATTATTGCTGTTCGCTAATATGATTTTTGTCATGAAATACTTGCAATCACTTTCAATTCATAGAGAAGTATAAACGAGCTTGTGTTCTACGTCTGTAAGGTCTGTGATATGCAAATAGTAGACCTGCATAAGCAGCTCTATAAAATGATAATAAAGATAGCATTACTATAGTAACCCAAGACCACGCTACAATTTTATTGATTAAAGAAATTTCACCTAATAAATGTGTATGAGTTACGATCAAAATAGCATCTACTAACCGCTATTAACCAGACTTGTATGAACTATGATAATTACGCTTGATGCTGGAAGCAGCTTTGGAGGGCAGGTTTGGAGTACGCTCAACTACAGCAGGCGTGGCAAAATATGGTTCTGTAAAACCTTAAATGCTAAATGATTTACCGGATGTATTGAAATTGCAATATTTATGCAAAATTTTAGATTAATTAAATTATTTTATACATTGACAAATCGTTGAGTACATAAGTTTCAGGGGTTTTAACGCAGGTGCCTGCCTGTGAAGGCTTAACCCTGCGGTGCCCGTTGGCACCCGGTGTGAGAACGCCCCACAGGAAGCAGGGAGGCTCCCTGCAGTTCCAGATCAAGGGCATGTGTATGGCATGCCCTTCCCTCTGACGGAGGCGATGACTATCTAACACCTCAAATATTTAATGTTCCCGCGATTTTGCGAACAACCACAACCACCACGAGACTCCCCTAAGGGCCGTCCCAGCGGTGAGGTAGAGGACCCACACTACTAGGATTCTGCTGCAGCAAAAACTGCCGCCATCAATTCCCCGCAGAGAGGATCCCCTGGGCAACCTGACCTCCTTGGTACCATCGTTGAGTATAGATTTGTAACCTGGGTTTAACGTGGCTTCCTGACATGATGGCTTAACCCCACGGTGGCCCAAGCCACTTTAAGCGTAATATACGCCCCGTGCCGTGCTAGACAATCCCTACAAAGTAGGGGCCTAAGCAGCACCAGAGTCCAGACAGTTCATTGCGTATGGATCAATAAACCCCACTCTGGTCAGTGGTGAGGCCCAGCTGCACTCGATTGTTCCACTTTGGCTTGGAACTGCCAACCACAACCACCACGAGTTCTCCCCGAAGGGCCGCACCCAAGCAGTCAGGGCTCGCAAATTGATCAACTTAAAAGAATTCGAAAAAGGGAAAAGAAAAATGCACTTGCTTCCACAATAAGGTTTCCACAAGCGCCGTTGATCAATTACCACCATTGCCGCTAGGCATCCGTGGATATACAATTCAAAGCGTATAATTTAAAGCGTAAAAATAGGCAAAAAGGGAGGAAAAAGCCGTCCGTAAAATCCCTGTTCTTTCATTTATACATATAATTGACTCATATTATTTTATTTAAGGATTTATAACAATCTAATATGCACCCCTTAGAGGTACATATTCAAGGCAAAAGGACCAAAACACCTTTAATTTATTTAGTATAATTTTATATATTGTAAGGAAGCGATTTTGCTTCCTTACGAAATACAAGTCCGTCCGCC
>NW_024001818.1:0-1772 GCF_014805625.2 Glossina fuscipes
TTTAGTTATTAAATCCACTTTCGTTATCAAAAGCAAATTTCGTATCTTTTAAGAGGAAGTTGTAAACACCATATGTATGTATACGAAAACATGTGTAAAATGTACATTTCATTACGATATATATTATGTCGTACATATTAGTATGTAAAGCACGTATCATTATTTTTGAGCAAAACTTTTATGTTTTCCATTTGCCCCCGTCACTTTCGTAAATTGGCAGATATTCAAGTTAGAACTTTTTAATTTTTAAACAAGTAAGAATATTGTACTCGGTCAAGGCAGCTACTAGATACTCTGTATGTACCCTACGTGTGGGAAGTGGTAGAAAGAGTGGGGGGCGATCCGTACCGTTTTCAGAAGCGTTCATCAAAATATCAAAACATCAAAATGTCATCAAAATATCTAAAAAATTTCGTCCTATAGGCTGAACACATGGACAGACAGGAAGACAGACAGGGTTAGATTGATCCAGAAAATGGTACTGAATCGATCTGTGTAATAAAAGGAGGCTCCAACATAAGCTCTTTTGGGTGTTGCATACGTTCGACAACGATTGGTGCAAAAGGTCATTGAACGTATGCATGTGCATGTTGGCTTTGGAAAGAGGGAGAGAAGAAGAAAAGGAGAGAGAGAGAAAGAGATAGAAAGATAATAAATTCGTTACTTAAATATTTACAGGTATCCGTGTACGCGCTAATCGACTATTTTGTAGTTGAAATTAACACTTTCCGTTTTTTTAGATACTTCGCTGTTCAATAGGGTAAATAACACAAATGAAAGCTTTTTCACTCTTTACAGTAAATGTTAAACTAAGTTTTTTTTACCAAGTTAGGCAAAGAACTACATAAAATCTTATCGCTTGGATTACTGATCATAAAATTGAACCAAAATGCTTGTGCAAACTAATCCCCGTTCCCAGATTTTTTGTATTTACATGAATGGTGCCGTAAACAAGTAGGTATTATAAAAAAAGTACTCTACGTTGATTTTTATGTTTATGTATCATCAACGAAAGGATATTAAATGTTTTATATTCTGAATTATGCCGACTTTAAGTAAACACGTCTTCTTGTATCATTACAAATCTTTGTTCCTTATTCCAACAAGAAGTTAGGGGCAATTCTAACATGAGAAAATCAAATATTATGCAATTCAGTGACGCCAATTTTACCAAAACTGAAAAAATTGAGCATGTCTTTGTTAGCGAAAAGGTGAAGAATTAACTCCACATCTTTCAAAATTTGATGCCCTTATAAGATAGTTAAACTTTGTTAGGGCGAAACCGGAAGAGGTTCACTACCTTGGTCAATTTTATTGAACTTTGCTGAAGTCGTACGCTTCGCATTTGCAAAGGTCTTGGATGATTTTTCCAACAATAAATTAATAGTCACAATGATAAGAGGAATGCTATTAGGCGAAGATACCAAAAAGAGGAAATGTGAGATAGAAAAATTGCTAGGCATTTTCCTTGGAGTGGAGACTGAAGGTTCGAAAGTTAAAAGCATTAAGCGAAAGCAGCAACTGGATGTTTATGGCGCATACGCTTAGGACATTTAAGTCATGAAAACCAAAAGAAAGGCAGTATTATTGTTTGAAGATCAAACTCGACTCAAACACCACAAGAAGATTCTATAACTCAGTTAGATGAGGAGCAGCACACTTTGAATCCTATAGTAAATGAGAAACAAGCACATGGACATGAAACAGAAAAACTAAATGAAACAAAAAGGTTTCCTTCAAGAAAGCGGCATCGATTACGAAGATATATATTC
>NW_024001819.1:0-408 GCF_014805625.2 Glossina fuscipes
AATAAAAATAATTTCATAAGTTTTCAGGTTTTTATTACGGGAAATTTCAGACCTTTAAATCGGCTACAAATGGCGAAGCAAACTTTGGTGTCAAAAACGCGATAAATTTCAGAAAACATATATTTCAATAAAGTAAGACATAGTGCATAAATAATAATAAGAATAACGCATAAGTTTTCAGGTTTTTATTACGGGAAATTTACACCTTTAAAGCCGCCACAAGTTTTGAAGAAAATATTTTGTCAAAAACGCGATAGATTTTAGAAAACCTATGTTTCAGTTAAGTAAGACATAGTGCATAAATAATAATAAAAATAATTTCATAAGTTTTCAGGTTTTTACTACGGGAAATTTACACTTCTAAAGCCGCCACAAGTTTTGAAGAAAATATTTTGTGAAAAACGCGAT
>NW_024001819.1:508-1190 GCF_014805625.2 Glossina fuscipes
GTGTCAAAAACGCGATAAATTTCAGGAAAACATATATTTCAATGAAGTAACACATAGTGCATAAATAATAATAAAAATAGTTTCATAAGTTTTCAGGTTTTTATTACGGGAAAATTACACCTTTAAAGCCGCCACAAGTTTTGAAGAAAAGTTTTTGTCAAAAACGCGATAGATTTTAGAAAACCTATGTGTCAGTTAAGTAAGACATAGTGCAGAAATAATAATAAAAATAATTTCATAAGTTTTGAGATGTTTATTACGGGAAATTTCAGACCTTTAAATCGGCTACAAATGACGAAGAAAACTTTGTTGTCAAACATGCGATAGATTTCAGAAAACATATGTTTGAATGAAGTAAGACATAGTGCATAAATAATAATAAAATGAACGCAAAAGTTTTGAGGTTTTTATTACGGGAATTTTCAGACCTTTAAATCGGCTACAAATGACGAAGAAAACTTTGTTGTCAAACATGCGATAGATTTCAGAAAACATATGTTTGAATGAAGTAAGACATAGTGCATAAATAATAATAAAAATAATTTCATAAGTTTTGAGATGTTTATTACGGGAAATTTCAGACCTTTAAATCGGCTACAAATGGCGAAGCAAACTTTGGTGTAAAAAACGCGATAAAGTTCAGAAAACATATATTTCAATAAAGTAAGACATAGTGCATAAA
>NW_024001819.1:1290-2417 GCF_014805625.2 Glossina fuscipes
ACAAATGACGAAGGAAACTTTGGTGTCAAAAACGCGATAAATTTCAGAAAATATATGTTTCCATTAAGTAAGACATAGTGCATAAATAATAATAAAATGAACGCAAAAGTTTTAAGGTTTTTATTACGGGAATTTTCTGACCTTTAAAGCCGCCACAAGTTTTGAAGAAAAGTTTTTTGTCAAAAACGCGTTAGATTTTAGAAAACCTATGTTTCAGTTAAGTAAGACATAGTGCATAAATAATAATAAAAGTGATTTCATAAGTTTTGAGATGTTTATTACGAAAAATTTCAGACCTTTAAATCGGCTACAAATGGCGAAGCAAACTTTGGTGTCAAAAACGCGATAAATTTTAGAAAACATATATTTCAATAAAGTAAGACATAGTGCATAAATAATAATAAAAATAATTTCATAAGTTTTCAGGTTTTTATTACGGGAAATTTACACCTTTAAAGCCGCCACAAGTTTTGAAGAAAATATTTTGTCAAAAACGCGATAGATTTTAGAAACCCTATTTGTCAGTTAAGTAAGACATAGTGCATAAATAATAATAAAAATAATTTCATAAGTTTTGAGATGTTTATTACGGGAAATTTCAGACCTTTAAATCGGCTACAAATGGCGAAGCAAACTTTGGTGTGAAAAAACCGATAAATTTCAGGAAAATATATATTTCAATGAAGTAAGACATAGTGCATAAATAATAATAAGAATAACGCATAAGTTTTGAGGTTTTTATTACGGGAAATTTCAGACCTTTAAATCGGCTACAAATGGCGAAGAAAACTTTGTTGTCAAACATGCGACAGATTTCAGAAAACATATGTTTAAATGAAGTAAGACATAGTGCATAAATAATAATAAGAATAACGCATAAGTTTTGAGGTTTTTATTACGGGAAATTTCAGACCTTTAAATCGGCTACAAATGACGAAGAAAAATTTGTTGTCAAACATGCGATAGATTTCAGAAAACATATATTTCCATGAAGTAAGATATAGTGCATAAATAATAATAAGAATAACGCATAAGTTTTGAGGTTTTTATTACGGGAAATTTCAGACATTTAAATCGGCTACAAATGACGAAGGAAACTTTGGTGTCAAAAACGCGATAAATTTCAG
>NW_024001819.1:2517-6745 GCF_014805625.2 Glossina fuscipes
CGAAGAAAACTTTGTTGTCAAACATGCGATAGATTTCAGAAAACATAGGTTTGAATGAAGTAAGACATAGTGCATAAATAATAATAAAATGAACGCAAAAGTTTTGAGGTTTTTATTACGGGAATTTTCAGACCTTTAAATCGGCTACAAATGGCGAAGAAAACTTTGTTGTCAAACATGCGATAGATTTCAGAAAACATATATTTCAATGAAGTAAGACATAGTGCATAAATAATAATAAGAATAACGCATAAGTTTTAAGGTTTTTATTACGGGAAATTTCAGCCCTTTAAATCGGCTACAAATGACGAAGGAAAGTTTGGTGTCAAAAGCACGATAAATTTCAGGAAAACATATATTTCCATGAAGTAAGACATAGTGCATAAATAATAATAAGAATAACGCATAAGTTTTAAGGTTTTTATTACGGGAAATTTCAGCCCTTTAAATCGGCTACAAATGGCGAAGCAAACTTTGGTGTCAAAAACGCGATAAATTTCAGGAAAACATATATTTCAATGAAGTAAGACATAGTGCATAAATAATAATAAGAATAACGCATAAGTTTTAAGGTTTTTATTACGGGAATTTTCAGCCCTTTAAATCGGCTACAAATGACGAAGGAAAGTTTGGTGTCAAAAGCGCGATAAATTTCAGGAAAACATATATTTCAACAAAGTAAGACATAATGCATAAATAATAATAAAAATAATTTCATAAGTTTTCAGGTTTTTATTACGGGAAATTTACACCTTTAAAGCCGCCACAAGTTTTGAAGAAAAGTTTTTGTCAAAAACGCGATAGATTTTAGAAAACCTATGTGTCAGTTAAGTAAGACATAGTGCATAAATAATAATAAAAATAATTTCATAAGTTTTGAGATGTTTATAACGGGAAATTTCAGACCTTTAAATCGGCTACAAATGGCGAAGCAAACTTTGGTGTCAAAAACGCGATAAATTTCAGGAAAACATATATTTCAATGAAGTAAGACATAGTGCATAAATAATAATAAGAATAACGCATAAGTTTTGAGGTTTTTATTACGGGAAATTTCAGCCCTTTAAATCGGCTACAAATGACGAAGGAAAGTTTGGTGTCAAAAGCGCGATAAATTTCAGGAAAACATATATTTCAATGAAGTAAGACATAGTACATAAATAATAATGAAATAATTTCATAAGTTTTGAGATGTTTATTACGGGAAATTTCAGACCTTTAAATCGGCTACAAATGACGAAGAAAACTGTGGTGTCAAAAACGCGATAAATTTCAGAAAACATATATTTCAATAAAGTAAGACATAGTGCATAAATAATAATAAAAATAATTTAATAAGTTTTCAGGTTTTTATTACGGGAAATTTACACCTTTAAAGCCGCCACAAGTTTTGAAGAAAAGTTTTTGTCAAAAACGCGATAGATTTTAGAAAACCTATGTGTCAGTTAAGTAAGACATAGTGCATAAATAATAATAAAAATAATTTCATAAGTTTTCAGGTTTTGATTACGGGAAATTTACACCTTTTAAGCCGCCACAAGTTTTGAAGAAAAGTTTTTTGTCAAAAACGCGATAGATTTCAGAAAATATATGTTTCAATTAAGTAAGACATAGTGCATAAATAATAATAAAATGAACGCAAAAGTTTTGAGGTATTTATTACGGGAATTTTCAGACTTTTAAATCGGCTACAAATGACGAAGAAAACTTTGTTGTCAAACATGCGATAGATTTCAGAAAACATATGTTTAGTTGAAGTAAGACATAGTGCATAAATAATAATAAGAATAACGCATAAGTTTTGAGGTTTTTATTACGGGAAATTTCAGACTTTTAAGCCGCCACAAGTTTTGAAGAAAAGTTTTTTGTCAAAAACGCGATAGATTTCAGAAAATATATGTTTCAATTAAGTAAGACATAGTGCATAAATAATAATAAAATGAACGCAAAAGTTTTGAGGTTTTTTTTACGGGAATTCTCAGACTTTTAAATCGGCTACAAATGACGAAGAAAACTTTGTTGTCAAACATGCGATAGATTTCAGAAAACCTATGTTTCAGTTAAGTAAGACATAGTGCATAAATAATAATAAATATAATTTCATAAGTTTTCAGGTTTTTATTACGGGAAATCTACACGTTTAAATCGGCTACAAATGGCAAAGCAAACTTTGGTGTCAAAAACGCGATAAATTTCAGAAAACATATATTTCAATAAAGTAAGACATAGTGCATAAATAATAATAAAAATAATTTCATAAGTTTTCAGGTTTTTATTACGGGAAATTTACACCTTTAAAGCCGCCACAAGTTTTGAAAAAAACTTTGTTGTCAAAAACGCGATAGATTTCAGAAAACATATGTTTCAGTTAAGTAAGACATAGTGCACAAATAATAATAAAAATAATTTCATAAGTTTTAAGATGTTCATTACGGGAAATTTCAGACTTTTAAATCGGCTACAAATGACGAAGCAAACTTTGTTGTCAAACATGCGATAGATTTCAGAAAACATATGTTTGAATGAAGTAATACATAGTGCATAAATAATAATAAAATGAACGCAAAAGTTTTGAGATTTTTATTACGGGAAATTTCAGACCTTTAAATCGGCTACAAATGACGAAGAAAACTTTGGTGTCAAGAACGCGATAAATTTCAGGAAAACATATATTTCTATGAAGTAAGACATAGTACATAAATAATAATAAAAATAATTTCATGTTTTGAGATGTTTATTACGGGAAATTTCAGACCTTTAAATCGGCTACAAATGGCGAAGAAAACTTTGGTGTCAAAAACGCGATAAATTTCACAAAACATATGTTTCAATGAAGTAAGACATAGTGCATAAATAATAATAAAAATAACGCATAAGTTTTGAGGTTTTTATTACGGGAAATTAGAGACCTTTAATCGGCTACAAATGACGAAGAAAACTTTGGTGTCAAAAACGCGATAGATTTCAGAAAATATATGTTTCAATTAAGTAAGATATAGTGCATAAATAATAATAAAATGAACGCAAAAGTTTTGAGGTTTTTATTACGGGAAATTTCAGACTTTCAAATCGGCTACAAATGACGAGGAAAACTTTTGTGTCAAAAACGCGATAAATTTCAGGAAAACATATATTTCAATGAAGTAAGACATAGTACATAAATAATAATAAAAATAATTTCATGTTTTGAGATGTTTATTACGGGAAATTTCAGACCTTTAAATCGGTTACAAATGGCGAAGCTAACTTTGGTGTCAAAAACGCGATAAATTTCAGAAAACATATATTTCAATAAAGTAAGACATAGTGCATAAATAATAATAAAAATAATTTCATAAGTTTTCAGGTTTTTATTACGGGAAATTTACACCTTTAAAGCCGCCACAAGTTTTGAAAAAAACTTTGTTGTCAAAAACGCGATAGATTTTAGAAAACCTATGTGTCAGTTAAGTAAGACATAGTGCATAAATAATAATAAAAATAATTTCATAAGTTTTGAGATGTTTATTACGGCAAATTTCAGACTTTTAAATCCGCTACAAATGAGGAAGGAAACTATGTTGTCAAAATCGCGATACAATTCAGAAAACATATGTTTAAATGAAATAAGACATAGTGCATAAATAATAATAAAATTAACGCATAAGTTTTGAGGTTTTTATTACGGGAAATTTTAGACTTTTAAATCGGCTGAAAATGGCGAAAAAAACTTTATTGTCTAACACGCGATAGCTTTCAGAAAACATATGCTTCAATGAAGTAAGACATAATGCATAAATAATTATAAAGATAATTTCATAAATTTTGAAGTTTTTATTACCGGAAATTTCAGGCCTTTAAATGCGCTAAAAATGACGAAGAAAACTTTGTTGTCAAAAACGCGAAAGATTTCATAAAATATATGGTTGAATGAAATAAGTCATAGTGCATAATTAATAATAAAAATAATTTCATAAGTATTGAGGTTTTTATTACGGGAAATTTCAGACCTTTAAATCGGCTACAAATGACGAAGAAAACTTTGCTTTCAGACACGCGATAGATTTCAGAAACATATGTTTTAATAAAGTAAGATATAGTGAATAAATAATAATAAAAATAACGCATAAGTTTTGAGGTTTTTATTACAGGGAATTTCAGGCCTTTAAATCCGTTACAAATGAGGAAGGAAACTATGTTGTCAAAATCGCGATACAATTCAGAAAACATATGTTTAAATGAAATAAGA
>NW_024001819.1:6755-8747 GCF_014805625.2 Glossina fuscipes
AGGTTTTTATTACCGGAAATTTCAGGCCTTTAAATCCGCTACAAACGGCGAAGAAAACTTTGTTGTCAAAAACGCGATAGATTTCAGAAAACATATGTTTCAATGAAGTAAGACATAGTGCATAAATTATAATAAAAATAATTTCATATGTTTTCAGTTTTTTATTACGGGAAATTTCAGGCCTCTAAATCTGCTACAAATGACGAAAAAATTTTGTTGTCAGACACGCGACAGATTTCAGAAACATATGTTTCAATGAAGTTAGACATAGCACATAAATAATAATAAAAATAACCCATAAGTTTTGCGATTTTTATTACGGGAAATTAAGGCCTTTAAATCCGCTACAAATGACGAAGAAAACTTTGTTGTCAAAAACGCGACAGATTTCAGAAAACATATGTTTTGATAATATAAGGCATAGTGCATAATTAATAATAAAAATAATTTCATAAGTTTTGAGGTTTTTATTACGGGAAATTTCACACCTTTAAAGCCGCCACAAGTTTTGAAGAAAACTTTTTTGTCAAAAACGCGATAGATTTCAGAAAACATATATTTCAATAAAGTAAGATATAGTGCATAAATAATAATAAAAATAACGCATAAGTTTTGAGGTTTTTATTACGGGAAATTTCACACACTTAAAGCCGCCACAAATTTTGAAGAAAACTTTGTTGTCAAAAACACTTTAGAATTCACAAAACATATGTTTCAATGAAGTAAGATACCGTACATAAATAATAATAAAAATAATGCATAAGTTTTCATGGTTTTATTACGGGAACTGTCACACCCTCAAAGCCGCTAAAAATTTCAAAGAAAACTCGGTTATAGAATTCACAAATCATATGGTTCAATGAAGTAAGATACCGTACATAAATAATAATAAAAATAATGCATAAGTTTTCAGGGTTTTATTACGGGGAATATCAAACCCTTAAAGCGGCTACAAATATCAAATAAAACTTTTTTTTCAAAAACGTGGAACAATTCAGAAAACATATGTGTCCTTGAAATTAGACATAATGCCTAAATAATAATAAAAATAATGCATAAGTTTTGATGGTTTTATTACGGGAACTGTCAGACCAGCCGCTAAAAATTTCAAAGAAAACTCGCTTATGGAATTCACAAAACATACGTTTCAATGAATTTAGGTACCGTACATAAATAATAATAAAAATAATGCATAAGTTTTCAGAATTTTATTAAGGGAAATTTCAGACCCTTAAAGCGGTCACAAACTTCAAAGAAAACTGTTTTGTCAAAAACGCGGAATAATTCAGAAAACATATGTGTCCTTGAAATAAGACATAATGCCTAAATAATAACAAAAATAATGCATAAGTTTTCAAGTTTTTATTGCGGGAAGTGTCAGACCCATAAGGTGGCTACGAATGAGGACGCAATCTTTGCTGTCAAAAAATCGGTAGAATTCAGAAAACATATGTGTCAATAAAATTAGAAATCATTCAAAATAAATAATAAAAATATTGTAAAAGTTTTAAAGTTTTTATTGCGGGAAGTTTTAGACCCTTAAGACGGCTACAAATGAGGAAACAATCTTTGTTGTCAAAAAATCGGTAGAATTCAGAAAACATGTTTTAATGAAATAAGACATAATCCATAAATAATAACAAAAATAATGCATAAGTTTTCATGTTTTTATTGTGGGAAGTTTCAGACTCTAAGGGCGGCTACAAATGAGGAAACAATCTCTGTTGTGAAAAAATCGGTAGAATTCAGAAAACATGTTTTAATGAAATAAGACATAATCCATAAATAATAACAAAAATAATGCATAAGTTTTCAAGTTTTTATTGTGGGAAGTTTCAGACCCTTAAGGCGGCTACAAATGAGGAAACAATCTGTGTTGTGAAAAATTTGGTAGAATTCAGAAAACATGTTTTAATGAAATAAGACATAATCCATAAATAATAACAAAAATAATGCATAAGTTTTCAAGTTTTTATTGCGGGAAGTGTCAGA
>NW_024001820.1:0-4609 GCF_014805625.2 Glossina fuscipes
GTGATTTTATCTTTACAAGGTATCGGTATCGGTATATTAGTGTGTGACATTATGATTCTACATAGGCATATTCGCTATGCGTTTTGTACCATACATTTGATGCTGGTGGGGGGCTGCTCATCTTCTAATGAACCCCCGACGGACGTGCACGGACAGATCGGACTGGCGGGTTGCCTGCTGGAGGTAAATGTCTAGGACGGACTTGTATTTCGTAAGGAAGCAAAAACGCTTCCTTACAATATGTAAATATATTATCTACCATTACGTTATTATTTTTCATGATAGCCGTTATATATATAAAGGTGTTAAACCTATTGCTGGAGGGCTTACTGTTTAATGTTATCACCCAAGTTTCACCATGAAATAGTGCAAATTCGAACTTTTTACCATCTCGTTTTCGTGAGAACAGTTATTAAAAAGGGGGTTAAAAACTTTCCGTAGCCGAACTAAGTTTTTCATACCAATTCAGATCAACAAAATATTACTACACAGCCAGTTTTATAAAAAAATTTCGAAAAGTACAAAATTTTTTCCATATAACGACTTTTAAAAATACGGCGTTAGTCAGGAGTGGTCGAAAAGTGGACCGATTCGAGCAGGGTTCACCCATTAGCTAAACCACAGAGGAGTCTACCAGTCAAATTTCATCAAAATATTTTAAAAATTGCGACCTGTAGCTTGAACACAAATTTGCATGAGTAGACAGACTGATGGGCAAACAGGCTTGGATCCTTTCAGACAATAATCGGTCAATATAATAAAAGCTGGGTCTATCTTAAGGCCTTCTGTATATTGCATATGCCCGAAAAAACTTAATATACTCGGGATGTGAGAAATAAGAGGGAAAATATATATAAAACTAAATGGTTTTTGCTTCGAAAACTAAATTGAATTATTACAACATGAAAATTAGGTTTCTTCTTTTTTTCAAATAGAAACTTAACCAAACCCACACGCAATTGTACAATTGCATGGATATGTACATTGTGTTGTCTTATATACAAATAGTGCGGAAAATTCAGCAAACGTGCTCTTTAGCTCATTTCGCTCTCTAACCCCTTTTTTTGTAATAATTTTTTTGCTTTGTTGTTAGCGAAAATTATAATATGTAATGATTTTACACATACACTCCTTCTTCACACGTTCGTAGACTTTTCGAAAAAAAAAAATTGAAATTTTCATAGAATGGTTTTAATTCATTCCAACTGACCGTGCACATAATTGATCTTAGCATACTTTTGTCGCTATCTTCGGAATGAATCTTGAACTTTGCCAATTGCTTAGGAGACTTCGTGGCAATTGGAAAATCATAGGGTTTTTTTTTTGTACTCAAGCAAGAAACGTAGAGAAAAAATATTCACTATTTATTTTAAATTTAGAAATTATTTACCCAATTTATGCTTATGTGTGTTAACTTAAGTTTTTTTTTTTGTTATTCGATTAAAAATGGATTATACTCAAAAATTTTTTATAAGATACCAAAAACATCGTTGTCTTTCATATATCAATACATTATCTAAGGATGAGAGTGCTTCTAACTCAAAGATCTGTCCTATCAACTTCTCTTTAAATTAAACTCTACTCTTACCTATCCAACATGTTTAAGTCGTGATCTTCAAAATGCAATTCTCCATCAAAGATCCTCCTCTGGTTCGCTTTCTAATTCACTTGTTGTTAGGAATGAAGATAGTTCAACTCAACTGCACCACTACTCAAAATAAGTTCGGACAATTCTTATCTTTATTGTAACGATATTCCTGTAACAATATTTCTCCTTTTCAAAATTTTCGGAAATCTCAAAATTCATTTTTAATCAACAATTACAACACGCTTATGTCCATCCGTAACGCGAACACTTCTCATGGCATGAACACCTGATATCCAACAAGTTTTCACTCTCCCAAGCTTTCATCGAAGCTTGTAGCTGCTTCATTCACACATTCTTTGGCGAACTTTTGGTCATAACTTATTATATTTCACCTACCTTAAAATAACTTACTATATTTCACCAACCCAAATCTCTTGTTAAACCACAAAGACAACATCAGAAACAGCTTGTCTCACTACGTTCACAAGTTTCTCTTTCAGTGTTCCAAATTGAAGCAGGCAATTCATGCTTTCGCCCATTGTAATTAGTTTCGAAGTCCAAAATCACGTCATGACATGTTACCGAGCTATGAGAGGGCGCAAGCGCTGGCGTCCAGTCCCACAAATAATGGAAAGTTGTAACACCGTATCCACACAGCTGAAGTATCTGTTCATCTCTTGGTTAAATTTGTAATAGAGACTAGCTAAAACAACCTACCGTTGCATGCGCTAAACTCAGCTATTGCTGACACTGGGAAGTATGGTATCCACGTTCATGTACTGCAACAACAGAATTGCTATTATCATTAAAGAATACAGGTATGTTCTTTGAGTCAGCGCTGGTTAACCCACATATACACTACCGAAGCTCGCACATGCGCCGAAAAATGCGAGCGGGGCCCTCTACATGTCTAGCCGCTAGCGTATAGGATAAACTAAAGACTCATAGTTCCTACAGTGCCTAGCGTTAATACACATACTGCATCTGTGGTCTGTTTTATCATAGTGTATATAAATTTATCCAACGGAAACATTCAGGGACCTCATCAGACTGGAGCGGCCTGAAGAAACAGTATTTGACGTAAGCCGGACACTTGGTTTACTGCCCTTTTCGTGGGTTTTCCCGTATATTTCATAAAATTTTTTCTTTTAGTCCTTTTATAATAATAGGTTTACCGTTATCAGCATCGAGTACAATCGCGTGTTGAAGCAAATTCAATTGAATCGTTCTCTGAGTTGAGAGAAGACGAAATAAGGGAGGTCATCATCATTTTCGTTGCTACCGTTCAGCTCGAAAGAAAAAATAGAAAAAAAAACAAATTTGTATTTGTATATATTTGTGCGTAAACGTTAGCAAAGTTTTCCTTTTGGATATATTTTGCGACAGCGTTGGGATTAATTTGACGACTTTTTTTTTCTTCAAATTTAAGTAAAGCTTACCTTGTACTATAGCATAAGTTGCTCAGAGTTAGTATGTTTTATTCAGTAAGAAGAAAGGGTTGCAGTAGAAAAATGAAATATAAATAAAAACATTTACTTGGTATTTAAATAGCGCGAAGAATAACCAAATAAATTATTTTACTAACAAGTTTTAAACTAAAACGTTCGTTAAAACCCAGAGTCATACGCTTAAGTCTGATCGCCAATGAACAGTTAAGTTTTATAAATTTTCAATAATTTGGACACATAAACTGCATCCCGTTAGCGTAGCCCATAATTACTCTATATCCATATCGAAAACGAACTTTAATTAACTAACATAATCAGAACAAAACTGATCATTTTTAAGCAAAAAGTTTGATTCTGTGAAAGGTAAGTGATACACTGTTCATTTGCAATAGACAATCGTTTAGTGTTAATCAACGTATTATATATATTAGGCAGAACCGTTTGAATAGAAAAAGACAGAACTTTTAAAAAGAGTGTCATTGTCGAACGGAGAAAGGCTCTGTGGATTTCTACAAGCCCTTTATATTGTCTAAAAATCTATAACTAAGTTTTTTGGTGTATTTGTGAAGAATATATTAGTTTGGGGAAAAAGAAATCCATTATTTTTATATGAACTTCAGAACTTTATTTAACATGCTTCGGATTGTCCAATTTGGGTCATATATGCACCGTTTTGTTGTATGATTTGTTGCCATTTTAAAGGTAACTTCAAAATGCCTCTCTCATAGAAGTCCTGGTCTCTATTTGCAAAAAACTCTAGTAGTCGATTTTCACAATCCTCCCGAGATTCCAATTTTTTATCATTAAAGAAATTTTGCAATGCAAGAAAAAGATGATAATCGCTTGATGCCAAGTCCGGACTGTATGGCGGATGCATTAAAACTTCCCAACCAAGCTCCCGAAGTTTCTGGCGAGGCACTGTAGATGTGTGTGGCCTAGCGTTGTCCTGATGGAACACGACACCTCTCCTGTTGGCCAGTTCTGGCCTTTTCTGGTCAATCGCTATCTTCAAACGGTCCAGTTGTTGACAGTAGAGATCAGAATTTAGCGTTTGGCCATATGGAAGCAACTCATAATAAATAATCCCCTTCCACTCCCACCAAATGCATAGCAAAACCTTCCTGGCCGTTTGAGGTGCTTCCCCGCTCTTTGACCACGATCGTTTTCGCACAGAGTTATCGTATGTGATCCATTTCTCATCTCCAGTCACCATCCGTTTAAGAAATGGGTCTATCTCATTCCGTTTGGCCAAGGCTTCGCAGATGGAAATTCGATCCATCATGCTTTTTTCTGTTAATTGGTGTGGCACGCAAACATCGAGCTTCTTTTTGAATTGTGTAAATGGTTTAAAACTGCTTTATGGTCGATTTTTAGCTCCTGGGCGATGTTACGACTGCTAACATGCCGGTCAACTTCGATCATTTCTCCGATTTTATCGACATTTTCGACGACCGGCCTACCTGTGCGGAACCATAAACACCATTCACAATTTTAGCCGCCTGGCTTGCATTTTCGCCTTTGTCAAAGAAAAACTGTAAAATGTACCGAATTTTCTCTTTGTTCACTTCCATTT
>NW_024001821.1:0-727 GCF_014805625.2 Glossina fuscipes
AAATGTAAGAAGCTTTCATTCTCAAGAAGAAAGTCATTCATTACTCAATATTTCATAGATTCGCATAAGTTGGAGGACGTCGATTCGATTACAGATTTAGGCGCTCTATTTGACCATAGGTTACGTTTTAACTTGCATATTGAGCTCTCGATTAGCAAAGCTAGGTCCGCGCTTGGTTTTATAAAAAGGTGGTCCAAAGAGCTTGATGATCCCTATATTACGAAAAGGCTGTACATGTGTTTGGTTAGACCCATACTCGAGTATGCCTCAGTTGTGTGGTCTCCTTCATATAGGTGCTACGTAGATTCAATTGAATCTGTTCAAAAGCAATTCTTGCTGTTTGCCCTTAGAAATTTGGGTTGGGATCCGATTGCCTCTCTTCCTCCGTATGAAAATAGGTTGCTTCTGCTGTCCCTACCGTCTCTTGAGAAACGTAGATTTGTTCTTGGCGTTTCCTTTCTAATTAAAGTAATAAATGGTGCCATTGACTCGCCTTCATTACTTGGTGAAATAAGCTTTAATGTCCCTAACCGCTTCTCCAGGCACTTTATCTTGGTTAAGCTTAATCAGTGTAAATTTAATTATGAGCTATTCAATCCGCTCAGAGTCGTTTGCAAGAACCTAAATGACGTCTACCACTTATTCTCGTTAGCGGACTCTTTAAAGTCCATTAAAGCAACATTGCTTAATACGCGCGATTTACCTATGTCGTATTTAAACTAGCTTT
>NW_024001821.1:827-4278 GCF_014805625.2 Glossina fuscipes
TATGTCGTATTTAAACTAGCTTTTATCCTTAAAAAGTCGTTACGTTTCGAAAGTGAATTATTGTCAATTTATTATCGGTTGCCAGGCTTATGCATGTTTGCGATGGCTTAGGGGTTCATTTGCAATTTGGTCCTGTACCGGTTGTAAGTGTGCTCCTATGCTAATAGTGTACATGCTTTTTTTTCTTTTTTTTTCTTCTTATTTGTTTTATTATGCTTATACTCAATTTTATTGTTAATTAATATAAGTTTTGCATTAAGAGCCAATTGAACTCGACTGTTATTTGTTTAGTTGAGTTTCTAGTATAAGCGGAATAAAATAAATAAATAAATAAATTAGGTTTCGCGACATTCACGATTTACCTGGTTGTGTATGTGCCCGAAATGAATTAACGTGCTTGATTATTATGATTATGATTGTGATTATAATTTATTGTTGATTATTATGATTATGTCAAGTGTGTCTTGCATACTAAAATGTAATTACAATTATGTTGCTAAGAATTAGAATTGTCATAAGCAGAATGTAATAACAAAAATTACATAAACTTTTCTGGACGTCGACATTATTGAAATGTGTATAGAAATAGAAATTAGGTCTTAAAAATGAATTAAAGTGAATATATTGACTAAAGGTAATTTCCGGTAAAATTAAATAGGTATATTAAATACGTTACAAACAATGTTGTTTTATTTTTTGAGATTTTTCTGGTTACTTTAAGATTATTTAAATTGATTACTTTATATGCCAATAGATTTGTGGCTTATATGTCGAGATAATAAATTGTTGTAATTTTTAGTCACGATTATGTATAAAACGTAACAAAAAAAAGAGCGGCCGTAATAACTGGAGTAAACATGTTAAAAGTATTTGGGTGTGTGTGTGTAAATGTGCTTGTTGAGTTCTTGAAAGTCAGACAGTGTTGCAAACTTTGGCTGAAAACGAAAAGGAATGTTATGGTAATTGAAAATGATTGAACGTAAAAAAAAAAAAGAAAAAAAAAAAGGAAAAAGAAGAAAAAGAAAAATTCTAAAAGGATAAATTGGCTTTTCTAATAAAGCAAGTTACTTCCCCGAGATGACATTTTTTGCTGCAAAGAGATCGAGGAGACAGCCATATAACTTGAAGAAGCTAAAGGAATCTCTAATGCCGTCAAGCTTGTGATATCTGAAGATTAGATGCTCAGCAGACTCAACAACATTGCAAACTTCACAAACATCACATGGTATAGCGCGAATCATTTTTAAATAAACTTTGTCATAAGTATGACCACCCATGAGTCTATAAAGAATTTTGATTTCCCAGGAATTAAAAGAAGATACAGAGAAGGGTTTGAATTGAAATGTGGGATTTAATTTATAGAAAAGACTATTGGATTTAACGCGCGCAATTTCTTTAAATTCGTCGTTTAGCTGTTGAAGGATGTGGTTGCGAATTGCCCGAAATGCTTCATTGGGAGTACATTTGATGGACAAAATTGTCCCATCTAGACGAGCTCTCCCTGCATGAAAGTCGGCTTTTACATTCAAAAAAAAGCCGCAGTGGCCAGGTACCCAAACGAGGTGACAGTCATCCACTTGAGACTCGTGCAACGTCTTGTGAATATCAAACACATATTGATTTTCTGCATCTCTTTTATTTGTTAGAAGTAGAGCTGACCTGCTGTCGGAGATAGCAACCTTGATAGCATGTCGAATGGCGGGCAACTCAATAAAAGTAGAGGAAAGTTCCTCTTCCACTTTGACTCGAAGTACTGTTTCAGATAGATGTTTCACGACCGAGAAGCCAGATACATTATGTCCGACGGAACCGTCAGTGGCATATATATCGTATCCGTTGTTGTAATAAAAAAGGAGCTTTTCTTGGCATAACAACCTTATACAAGAGAAGTTGACATTTTGTTTTGAGGTAGAGATCGATTCGAGAATGTTCATGAAGACTTTGCATTTGCTGGTAATGAAATTCAAGGGGGGAATTGAATCTAACTTATCAAAAATATGACGAAGTTTTTGATAGCAAAAAGTATAGCTGCAAGTGACAGTATCACTGAGAGATATAATTTTCTGAAAAAAGGAAGGATTTATCATCTTGACTTTAATTAACTCCTTGGCAGTGCAAAAAAGGGCTCTTTCGGAAAATGGCCATTCACCAGATATAACATTGAGAATATGTTGCGGAGTTGAGGGGGTCAGTCCAGTACAACGCTTCAACATTCGGTTTTCAAATGCTTGTATACGTTTTTCAATATATTTTGGAAAATTGCAACATGTGGAATGTCCAAATTCAATTTTGGACCTGACTACAGATTTGTAAACGGTCAAAGCATTTTTGGGAGGCAAGCCTGCCTGATTGTTTGTCATGAGTTTGATGATGTTGCATCCAGACTGACAATCTTTGAACGCCTTTTCATAATGCCCACGAAGGGTTAAGCTGTCATTTAAAATTCATCCAAGAAATCGAAGAGATTTTACCTGATTAACTTGGGTACCTTTGATAAGAAGTCTGATTTCACGTTTAGAACCTTTGGCAAAATAAATAGTGTTTGCCTTGCTGGGGTTAAAATATAAATTAAGATCAGCGCATGCATCGAAAAACAAGTTCGCTGTCATCGAGAGGTTATTGACAGCTGCTGGAAAAGATGAGTCCGCAGATACGATTAGAAAATCGTCTGCATATTGAAAAATGTGAGTTTTGTCATCTTGAAGATCATGCAAAGAAGCTGCGTATAAATTGAAGAGTATGGGGCTTAAACAACTGCGTTATGGGATACCACCGCATATTTCAACTTTTTCGGTACTCATCACCAACACACGCTTGGATAAAAAATTAGGTATCCACAGCCGCATTTGAAGAGGAATGGAAAAGTTTAGGAGAATTCTACCGAGCTTAATCAAGTTGACACAGTCATAGGCTTTGCTGATGTCCAGGGAGAGCATGACAACCATTTTCCCTGCTTTTTTTAAGCTGGCTATGAGAAAACACAGTTCATTAACGCACATATTCGTAGATTTGCGTTTTTGATAGGCGTAAGACCGAGCTAGAATAATGTTCTTAGTTTTCAGGAAAACACTTAGTCTTTCCTTAACCATGAGGTTGATCGTCTTTATGAATACAGATATTAGTGAAATTGGTCTGAAGCTACTTAAATCATTTAAGTCTTTACCTGGCTTGGGAATGGGAACTATTTTGATGCAACGCAAATCAGAGGGTATAAAGTTGGTAGACCAGCAGTTGTTAATTGCATGCAAAAGCATGCTAAAGCTTCCTCCAGACAGTGCTGTGAGAATGTCATACTTGACTCCATCACAACCTGCAGCAGTAGCTCTCTGGAATGTATTATTATTATTATTATTATTTTAATTTTAGACTAATGAATTGAATTCTTAGACTAAAAAAAGAGACATTGAGCACTAGCAACACAGGCTATCGGCTCTAATTTAAATAAATGGAT
>NW_024001822.1:0-2367 GCF_014805625.2 Glossina fuscipes
TTTGATTTGTCAGTTTTTGGAGATTTTGAAATTTGGTTTTTCCTTACATTTTTAAAGAGAACTATCATTTCATTGATATTTTTTTTTTTTCAAAAGAAAAAAAGTAAAAATAACAGAAACTTCTTGCTGAAAAAACTACAAAAACTGAACATATATGTAGCTATATTGTGGAAAAAACTATATTACGAATTTCGACCCTAACAACATACAAGTTATAATTAAAAAGCAGAAAATACACAAAGATCCCAATTCTGTCCAGTTGGTCGACTCACGCGTTAGAGATGAGGATAATTGCGTGGCTCTAAGGATCAATTTTTTTCCGATCACCCCTAAGGCGTTGAAAATATCCATCTTCCAAGCGGTTATGTGTCTCATCGAATCAATAAACGACAATTTTTTTGCATTTTTTTCCTATTATTAATGAAAAATTTTAAAATTTATTATCTGATAAAAAATCATTTAGCTGCGGCAGTGCGCATCAACGTGGTTGCTTGATTTGGTAGGTTTCGTTTGATATGTTAAATTAAATTAATCTAAACTTTCGTTTATTTGCAAATTACCTTTTCTATTATAAATCTGAGCATCCGTTGTTAAGTGATGATAATTAAAAATAAATTTCAAACTCTATAAATTGTAATTAATTTACTTCTTCTTAAAAAACAAGAGAAAAAAAACATAAGTGTTCTTGAATTGTGAAACTTTTTTTTAGATATTAAATTAGTTTAATTACATTTAACGTAAATAATTTCATATTTTTCTTTTTTTGCTTTTTATTTTGAAAAAATAAAAAAACGTATTATTTTTAAAAATATTAAATATCCGGTGACACTTCCTGTGGGTGACTGAGGGATGAGGGAAAAGCAGTATTAACAGGGCATAGTATTGTATATATTCCAGAAAAAAATTCAAATTAATGCAGTCTGGCAACTCTGTCGTGCGGTATAGTCGTATATATTTTGTTTCGGCAATTAAAATTTTAATTTTTTGTTGAATTTCGTGGCTATTCTGCCTTATAGTGTGTGATTTTATAATACACTTTGAGAAGAAAGTGAGTGAATTCAAAGTAAAAGAAATATTTTTCTTTTACGCTTGATTCATTTGATTTTTGCAAACAAAAATTTTGAGCTCTGATAAAAATCTCTCTTTTTTTTTGTTTTCCCTCTTTTTCTCTGTTATTTTTTTACTGTTTGGAGTTTGTGTTGCTAGTGATCTCTTGTTACAGTGTCAACCTAACAGAGAAGTTTTGCACAAATTGGTTGATAAATTTTTATGCTCAGGATTTTTTTTTTAGTGATTTGTGTGTCTGTTCTTCATAATCAACAACTGTCTTTTTGACAGAACATGGAGTGTTTATATACACCTTGTCGGGCGAAATCAGGCCCGGATTCTGATAGATTCGTTTCTTGTTGGCTTTGCGAGCGCTTTGGTTATGCAAAGTGTGCCGGTATTCTCGGCCGTGCTGCTGACGCAGTCGCTGATCCGTCTAAAGGCTTAAGATGGTCATGTCCTGACTGTAGGCAGCTGGACATTGACTTTTATAAACTTTTCACGGAGACCCGTTATGGTTTCTCGGAATTGAGTAGAAATCTCGGCTCCTTGTGGGAAAAGTTTGAGCTCATTACGTCTAGGTTTGATGAGGGTCGCTTTATTGGACACTCATCTTCTACTCGTAGCGTAGCGTGTGGGACGTCACCTCTGGCTTTCTCCTAACCTAATTCGTTGGTACAAGTTACCGCTCCCTCTAACTCTAAAATGAATAGTAATGTTTAATATTGCTGAGTCGGTTTGTAGCAAAACAGTTACAAACAAACCGGCAAGTCCATCGGTTTTAAGCTACGCTGAAGTGGCAAGGGTATCTCCGCCCAGAGCCGCCACTCACTCTAATCAAGTGCCATCGCCCAAAAGTAATGAAGAGAAAAATAAGTCATCCTCTCCTCCTGGCCGTTCGCGTGTGAATGCTGGTCACCAGACTGGGCAAGTCTCACAAGCTGCCGGTACAAGGGCGATAACCCCATCTATATTTTCCCCAACTCGAAACTCTCCTACTGTAAACCCCCCTCCTGTTCCAAATAATGACATTTGCTTGACAGCAGTTCCTCCCAGAAAAGCAATATTTGTGTCAAGACTGGCACCTGAAACATCGGTGGATAACATAAAAGGTTATCTGGCGACGAAAGTCCCATCAGTCAACTTAAAGCGTGTTAGCATCTTCAAAATGGCTCCTTCTCAAGCTAGGGCAATCTCTTCTTTTGAAATATTAGTTCCGACTGAAAACAGTGATATGTTGTTAAACAAATCACTGTGGCCAGTAGGATCCTTGATTAAGGAATTTATCCCTCGTGATCGTCCCCGTAATACCAAGGCAAT
>NW_024001823.1:0-2176 GCF_014805625.2 Glossina fuscipes
AAATCTCGTTTTTGGGCATTATCTCCTATACCGAGTATTTGTTTTTATTATCGATTGTAACAAGTTAACGTTCGTATATATTGAGACTCTGTGGAGAATGTGAGAAAACACCGTAAAAAGAATTAAAAATCATTTAATGTTTTTCCTTCCACCCCTAAACGATTACTTATAATAACAGGTGCCTTTCCTTGATTGGCTAGACTACTCTATACCAGCATTTTAAGTTGTCTGTCTGAAGTTACCAAGCAGTTCACAAGAAACAGTGGACAGTGAAAGTTTGATATCAATGTTTGATTCTGATTTTTTTATTTATTTCAGTTTTTGATTCTATTGCTTTTTACTTCAATTTTTGATTCTAATCTTTTTACTCCAATTGTTGATTCTAAAATTTTTTTTTTTTTTTTTTTTATTCTGAATTTCTGCTTCAATTGTTGATCCCAATTTTTTATTTCAATTTTTGATTCAAATTTGTATTTCGTTTTTTTGATTCTAATTTTTATTTCAATTGTCGATTCGATTTTTTTTTTTATTCCCATTTTGATCCTAATTTCTATTTCAATGTTTGCTTCAGATTTTGCCCAATTAAAATAATTTTTAAAGTAAATAGTTTTTTGAATGGTCCTCTCCGAATGAATTGTTTTTTTTCTTTCAACGCGAAATATATACATAACAATAATGGCACAGAGTCAAGACGAATTTAACTTGTGCTACAAATAAATCTATTTCGTCGCGGGATAGATGCATTTAGGTGCCTTAATGCAAGACGGTTTCGTTACACGAAGTGATGCTTGGCATTAAGTCAATTTTATTTCGTTGGATGTCATGGAAGGAACGGGAGAATCCGCCAGACTTCCTCTTAGTAATTGTATTGGGTAATGTTTACACAAAAAAAATATGAAATGAAAAAAAAAAGAGAAAAAAAAAAAAAAAAGGTAATAATGGCAATAAGAAATGATAGTATAAGGGGGGCTCGCCAAACTGTTATCGCAGTTCTGTCGCTCCGGCGTGGATCTGTTGGGCAGGGCGGCAGTATAAGGGGAGTTCGCCAAACTGTTATCGCAGTTCTGTCGCTCCGGCGTGGATCTGTTGGGCAGGGCGGCAATAGTAAGGGGGTTTCGCCAAACTGTTATCGCAGTTCTGTCGCTCCGGCGTGGATCTGTTGGGCAGGGCGGCAATAGTAAAGGGGGGTTCCTGAGCGGTACGCCCACCAAACCGTGCACGTAAAACACGGTGGGGGTCGACTGTTCAGGAGGGAAGAGAAGGCAAATGTTGTGGGGTCCGTGAAGGGTAATCGGGGGGGAAACGGAACCTCAGGTGCACACCCACGCCGTGCTCAGCCACAGCACGGGCGTTTAAAAAAAAAAAAAAAAAAAAGAAATCGAAGTCTCTAGGAGACATTCTTATTGTACATACGTTTATTTTTAACCATTCTTATCATACATACGTTTATTTTTAACCATTCTTATTATACATACGTTTACATACGTTTTTGATAACCATTCTTATTATTATACATACGTTTATTTTTAACCATTCTTATTATATATACGTTTATTTTTTTTGCTGTATATATATAGATAGAAAAAAAAAAAAAAAAAGGGGAAAACACACAAAAGATACGAAATAAGAGAAGAAAACTCATATATATATATACATAGATGTAAAGGAAGGAATATTAAGATTAAGATACAAAGCATCTCTAAATAACGAATGTTGTAAGCACTTCGCTTGGCTTATTTCTTTCCGGTCTTAGTGGTCAGTTTTGCCACATTAATTACCTTCTTTGTTCAGATTGATTGTTCTGCTTTTGCTTCTCTTCTATCGATCGTGTCAAGTCACGACTACGACATCGGATTGTTGGTTTAAGAAAGGGGGGTATATTGGTAGTTTTCTTCAAGTTTGGTTTGTACCTTGCGGTGCTAGGGTTTTGTCTTCGGGGAGTTTTTTTTCTCAAGGGTCTTCGGTTACCTGTTGTACGATAGCAGTAGGGCTAGAAAACGTAGCAATCGGGGGGTCCAACCTGGTATGAACCCAAGCTGCAATCCAGCCCACGCTTCACAAACGGTAGACGAGTCCCTGGCGACCCGATTGGATCCAGTATTACAGCAATACCAGCTCGGGGGAAACTACACCACCGTAGAGTATCCTGCAGATAGCAGTGCAGCATCACTCTTTA
>NW_024001823.1:2186-2656 GCF_014805625.2 Glossina fuscipes
GGAAGCGTTGAGAGGTTCACGACCCATAGATCGCGAAAGGGTGCTAAACTTGTTGCAAAGAATCGCAAATGAAAGTCAACAATATCAGATGCAAAATCTACTAATCAAAGGGTTTCTCGACTTACGGAATGAACAGATTAGACAGCTTAGTCACAAGGTGCAAGTTCGATGACACCAGCTAGAAGACAGCTAGCTAGCTAGGGGTATAACAAGCCGAAGGTATTCTCTTCTCTAAAACCTCTTGAGTATACACCGAAGTTGCCCGGCTAACTCAGTCGGTAGAACAGAGACTCTTAAACTCAGGGCGTGGGTCGAAGCCACACGTTGGTCCGTAGTAGTCGGTCGTTGAGGGTATAGTCGGTCTGTCCGCGGACTTTTTGACGTACACATTCCATATCGCAGGCGATATCGATGGGTCCGAGCTGTAACGGCCGCGAACAAACCTTGGGTAGGGTGTCTGTCGGTCTGTG
>NW_024001824.1:0-4284 GCF_014805625.2 Glossina fuscipes
CGGACCAACGTGTGGCTTCGACCCACGCCCTGAGTTTAAGAGTCTCTATTCTACCGACTGAGTTAGCCGGGCAGATTCGGTGTATACTCAAGAGGTTTTAGAGAAGAGAATATCTTTGGCTTGCTATACTCCTAGCTTCCGCCCTGTCTTCTAGCTGGTGTCATCGAACTTGCACCTTGTGACTAAGCCGTCTAATTTGTTCATTCCGTAAGTCGAGCAACCCTTTGAGTAGTTGATTTTGCATCCGATATTGTTGACTTTCATTTGCGATTCTTTGCAACAAGTTTAGCAACCTTTCGCGATCTATGGGTCGTGAACCTCTTAACGCTTCCGTGGCCAAGTCGAAAGGTGTTCGACTACTGCTGCCCTCATTATTACTTCCACCACCCGTGTTGGTAGAGAATTCGAATTCACTGCTTATCATCGTTGAGCGGCCGCTTGATGCTAGATTTATTGGAACCTGGTTTATGTACGCTTGCGGAGCAGGCGGAAACCAAGATTTACTATGCTGAGCTGTTGCAGTTACGGTAGCATCTGTGCCGAAATTATCGCCTGTGGTACTGTTGCCAGCAGGTTGTTTGGTTGAAGGCAATTTTTGCTGATCCTGCACGCTATGGCGATGGTGATGGTGCTGATGTGGTTGATAATTTGGTGTCGAGTCTTCCAGCTGGTGTTGTTTCTGCGATTGGTGACGATATTGATTTGGTGTTACAGTAGTTGCAGGTGGATGAGGCCTTGAAAATTTCCGTGTACTATGTTGGCTACTTAAATTTTTGTTGATGCGTGTACGTTTCGCCAGTTTGCTTTGATTAGCATGACTAGCACGGTCGC
The DNA here is from genome assembly GCF_014805625.2 of Glossina fuscipes. NCBI lineage: Eukaryota > Metazoa > Arthropoda > Insecta > Diptera > Glossinidae > Glossina > Glossina fuscipes. The sequence goes on from NW_024001824.1 coordinate 832, forward strand.
TAATAGCTGTCGCAGAAGGCAATAGCTGGTTATGGTGACTTACTACAGCTATTGTCGTTTCAGCGTTGTTGAGCTGGATCTGCTGTGGTTGCTGACGCTGATTACGTAAAGGTGACGTTGACGAGGTGATTTCAATAGATCCGCTGAACTTTTCGCGTGTGTTGTGTGGCAATGTTTCCTTACCTTCACCTAGAGAGTTTTGCTTTACATCAGTCAGTTGAAGTGGTGAGTTTCGGTAGCTCTTGGAATTATCGTTTCCTTGGCTTATGGCGTCTAAAACATGGCATTTACTCGGAGAATTAATAGTGTCTGCTTTGGTGGCGACAGATAAGCCAAAAGCTTTCCAGAAGTCGATGCCGAAATAAAATTGCTGCCGCAACTCTGGTACTATATAAAATTCAATACTCCTGGTTTCGCCCTCCCACTCGACGGGTAAGGTAATGAGTCCCGTCACTGACGTCTTGTTTCCATCCGCTGTTTTTACGTGTCGATTTTGCAGCCTAATGACTCGATGTCTTCGATTCTCGAGGAATCTCGTTGCTCCGGCCCCACAACAACTCACGCTGGCTCCTGTGTCCAGAAGAGCGGTTACTTCGGTCTTGTCGACCTTGGTCCGAGCAAACATCCTGTCATCGTGCTCCAGGGAGACAATCGCTGAGATCTCCTTTTGCTGAAACCTCCTGTACGCCTTCCTCTTTGGCGTAAGATCAGAATCTTCCCATGTCTTCTAGTGAGCGCTCGCCTTGTAAAAATTTCTGCGCTGAAAATCTCGTGTCGCTTCCGCTGGTAGTCCGCGATCCTCTGTGCTAAGCTTCTGTACTCGGGGATGTCTTGATCCGTTGCTGGTGTTATCGTTGCGCCTGTTGCTGCTCGCGTTAGTATTGTCACTGCTGCGGTTGGTGTTGTTCTTGTTGTTGTCGCTGTTGCTGTTGTTGGTGGTGTTGTTATTGCTGTTGTTGTCGCTGTTATTGCTGCTGTTGATGTTGTTGTTGCTGTTATCGTTGATGTTGTTGTCATTGTTGTTGCTGCTGTTCCGGGTGACGTCTCGTCTGGCAGGGGTTCCCGGCTTGCCTCGCCAGCCTGGTGTTTTCCGATGCGGGTACAGCGCAGTAGCTCTCATTCCTGCCGCATACGAAACAGACCATGTGGTGGAAAGGACACCTGCATCGATTTTCTCTAGTGTCTTCTGCTGGATTTCTCAGAAAATAATCTCCCGGCATACCGCACACATAGCATATCATCAGATGGAAGGGTGACTGGCAGAAGGCAATGCTCTGCGCTGTCCTCACTGCGATCGCTGGTGCTGGTGTGGTGGTATGGTGCTGGGGTGTTACTATTGCTGCTGTTGCCTCTTATTTTGGCTGGCCTGCACGTGATGTTGCTGGTTGCATGTGGTGCCGCTCGTTCAGATGGTTACTTGTGCTGCCTGTGTTGATCCATCTCTTTTCGTGTCTCATAGCCCCGCCGTTTTCGCGTTGCCTGTCGCTGTTTGGACCATGCCGCGGCGCTAGAGCTTCAACCGCTTCGCGATGAACTCCGTCACCATTTTCACCTCCCTGACCGATCTCGCTTACATGTTTCGGCCTGCCTCTACTTTCTCTCAACAGCTTTTCTGCCCTCTTACATTCGGATTTGAACTCGCCAATGCTTTCTACTTTGGTGGCGAAAATCAGTGCGGCCAGACTGGGCTTAACGTTGGACTTCATTATTTTGATCATTTCTGCCTCAGGGATCTTTCTGCGTAAGCGGAATGTTAGGTCGTGTATCTCCGCGTAATAGTCCTCGAAGCTCTCGGTGTTCTGCTGCTTTCGCTCCATGACTTCTCTAATTAACTCGTAATCAGAGTCTGCAGTCTTGAATTGGTTGAGGAGCTCAGCTTTTAGCGTGCAATAATCAAAGGTGATGTCTCCTTCTCTATCCTCGAGCAGCTGCCAATACCATTTGCTGGCCTGACCGGTCACTAGACAGTGAAACTCGGCAAATAACTCTTCATGGCTTATCTGGTGCTGCTGTCTGAGCCGTTCCACTCGGAACACAAAGCTCTCGACCGTAAGACCCTTACCGGAGCCGTCGAATTTAACGTGCCAGCGATTGAGATCTATGTTTCGCCTCCGGGCGTTTTCATCGCTGGTCCGCTGTTGTCCTGTCTGCTGGTCGTGGTGGTAACTGCCGCTAGGCTGCGCTACTGCCTGGGGTGGCATTTGCTGTTGGGGTGTTGAAGTCGATGCTGCTATTATAAAATTTTGCGTCCCTTCGCTGTCTCGTAACTGGGTTCGCTGCGTTGCTGCGGACTTCTCTTGCTTTAGGTGGCTAATTTCCTGCATACAGCTTAGGAACATTTCGTGTTGTTGCTTCAGCATGCTTGCTAGGTCTAGATCCGAGCTAGCTGTTTCTCCTGCTGGGCCTGGTTGGCGGTGACCGCTGTGACCATTATCTGCGATGTTGCCACCGGCGTTGCGAGTGATGTCTGTAGTTTCGTTGTCTGACATTTTGAAAAGGTGGTTCAGCTTTCTGCTGAGGCTGTTAAAAAGTGATGCTGCACTGCTATCTGCAGGATACTCTACTGTGGTGTAGTTTCCTCCGAGCTGGTATCGCTGGAATACTGGATCCAACCGGGTCGCCAGGGACTCGTCTACCGTTTGCGAAGCGTGGGCTGGATTGAAACTTGGGTTCATACCAGGTTAGACCCCCGATTGCTACGTTTTTTTTTTTGCCCTACCTCTACCGTACAACAGGTAAAACCGTAAACCTTTGAAAAACTCCCTGAAGACGATACCCTAGAACCGCAAGGACTAGGCAAAAACCAAATTCGAAGAAAAACTACCAATATACCCCCCTTTCTTAAACCACCAATCCGATCTCGTGGTCGTAACTTAACACAGTCGATAAAAGAAACAGAAGCAAGGCAAACAATGAAATCAATGAAGCAATTAATGTGGTAAAACTGACCACCAAGACAGGAAAGAATCAAAACAAGCAAAGCGCTTACAACATTCGTTATTAGAAATTTTCTGTAACTTATTCTATTTTGCAGGCGCTTCTTTTCTTTTTTTTATATTTTTTTTGTTTTCAATAGACGCTTAAGAATATATTTTCCTCTTTACATATATATAAGTGACTCGATGTATATAGATACATCCATTCCCAAATCTTTAAACTTCAATTAAATCTTTTTTTCAGACGCTATGCTTTCTGACTATCTTGAATGGGAATTTATACATTGTCACTCATACTTATATAAGTTTGCTTCTTTTATATCGTATCTCCTTTTTTTTTTTTTTTTTTTTTTGTATATATATATATAAATATAACCCTCGTATGGGGTGTACACTTTTAATACGGATGCCAGCAATGCTCTATACGCCAAGGATTCTATTTTTTTTTCCTTCTTCTATTGCTATTCAGGACCGAACACAAATGAAATCTTGGCCCTCCTAGGGCAGTGCTAGCATT
>NW_024001825.1:0-344 GCF_014805625.2 Glossina fuscipes
AGGCATTCGTTTGACAACACATTATGTTCATTTAACAATTGAATCATACTGTTAAAGCGTTTCAATAAAATGAATTTAAGGATTGGAAGGCTTCAGGAATCAGGTCGATATTTCGTGTACATTGGCCTACCAAAGCGGCCACAATATAAAGAAAGCAGGAAGCAACGGGTACTAAAGGAATAAATTTGAACACAGATAGAGTTGCTATGCGATTGTTGTTATAGAGCAATTACATAACGACATTAGCTATGGAAAAACACAGTTTTCTCTATTTATATTTACTATTAAGAGAACAAATACCTGATGCTGATGATTAACAGCTGGTTAGTTCCAAAAACTTGAGT
>NW_024001825.1:354-4292 GCF_014805625.2 Glossina fuscipes
TAAATAAAATAAATTTAAGGATTGGAAGACTTCAGGAATCGGGTCGATATTTCGTGTACTTTGGCCTACCAAAGCGGCCACAATATAAAGAAAGGAGGAGGAATTGTGTACTAAAGGAATAAATTTGAACACAGATAGAGTTGCTATGTGATTGTTGTTAGAGACCAATTATATAACGACATTAGCTAAGGAAAAACACAGTTTTCTCTATTTGTATTTACTATTATGAGAACAATTACCTGATGCTGACGATTAACTGCTGGTTAATTCCAACAATTTGGGTGTTTCAATGAAAAAAATATTTACATTCAAAAGCAGTTCATAGTCAAGTATTTACAGCGTCAAAATTTTACCTAAAAGTTTATCTTCACTAGGCATTCTTGTTGACGTCACATTATGTTAACTTAACGATTGATTCATCCTATTAAAGCGGTTAAATAAAACGAATTGAAGAAAGGGAAGGTCTCAGGAATCGGGTCGATATTACGTGTACATTGGTCTACTAAAGCGGCCACAATATAAAGAAAGCAGGAAGCAGTGGGTACTAAAGGAATAAATTTGAACACAGATAGAGTTGCTATGTGATTGTTGTTAGAGGCCAATTATATAACGACATTAGATAAGGAAAAACACAGTTTTCTCTATTTGTATTTACTATTATGAGAACAATTACCTGATGCTGATGATTAACTGCTGGTTAATTCCAAAAACTTGTGTGTTTCAATTAAAAAAATATTTACTTTCAAAGGCAGTTTATTGTCAAGTATTTACAGTGTGCAAAGTTTACCTAAAACTTTATCTTCACTAGGCATTCAGTTTGACAACACATTATGTTCATTTAACAATTGAATCATACTGTTAAAGCGTTTAAATAAAATGAATTAAAGGATTGGAAGGCTTCAGGAATCGGGTCGATATATATGTACATTGGCCTACCAAAGCGGCCACAATATAAAGAAATCAGGAAGCATTGGGTACGAAAGGAATAAATTTGAACACAGATAGAGTTGCTATGTTATTGTTGTTATGGACCAATTACATAACGACATTAGCTAAGGAAAAACACAGCTTTCTCTATTTATATATACTATTATGAGAACAATTACCTGATGCTGATGAATAACTGGTGGTTAGTTCCAAAAACTTGAGTGTTTAAATTCAAAAAATATTTACATTCAAAAGCAGTTCATTGGTAAGTCTTTACAGCGTCCAAATCTTATCTAAAAATTTATCTTCGCTAGGCATTCGTTTGACAACACATTATGTTCATTTAACAATTGAATCATTCTATTAAAGCGCTTAAATAAAATGAATTTTAGGATTGGAAGGCTTCAGGAATCGGGTCGATATTTCGTGTACATTGGCCTACCAAAGCGGTCACAATATAAAGAAAGGAGGAGTAATTTGGTACTAAAGGAATAAATTTGAACACAGATAGAGTTGCTATGTGTTTGTTGTTAGAAACCAATTACATGACGACATTAGCTAAGGAAAAACACAGTTTTCTATATTTATATTTACTATTATGATGCTTACGATTAACTGCTGGTAAATTTCAAAAACTTGAGTGTTAAAATTTAAAAAATATTTACATTCAAAAGCAGTTCATTGTAAAATATTTATGGCGTCCAAATTTTACCTAAAAATTTATCTTCACTAGGCATTCAGTTTGAAGACATATTATATTCATTTAACAAATGAATCATTCTATTAAAGCGCTTAAATAAGATGAATTTAAGGATTGGAAGGCTTCAGGAATCGGGTCGATATTGATGTACATTGGCGTACCAAAGCGGCCACAATATAAAGAAAGCAGGAAGCATTGGGTACGAAAGGAATAAATTTGAACACAGATAGAGTTGCTATGTTATTGTTGTATTGGCCCATTAAATAACGACATTAACTAAGGAAAAACACAGTTTTCTCTATTTATATATACTATTATGAGAACAATTACCTGATGCTGATGAATAACTGCTGGTTACTTCCAAAAACTTGAGTGTTTAAATTCAAGAAATATTTACATTCAAATGCAGTTCATTGGCTTGTCTTTAGAGCGTCCAAACTTTACCTAAAGATTTATTTCCACTAGGCATTCCGTTTGACAACATACTCTGTTCATTTAACAATTGCATCATGATGTTAAAACGCTTCAATAAAATGAATTTTAGGATTGGAACGCTTCAGGAATCGGGTCTATATTTCGTGTACATTGGCCTACCAAAGCGGCCACAATATAAAGAAAGGAGGAAGGATTGGGTACTAAAGGAATAAATTTGAACACAGATAGAGTTTCTATGTGATTGTTGTTATAGACCAATTACATAACGACATAAGCTAAGGAAAAACACAGTTTTCGCTATTTGTATTTACCATTATGAGAACAATTACCCGATGCTGATGAATAACTGCTGGTTAATTTAAAAAACTTGAGTGCTTATATTTAAAAAATATGTACATTCAAAAGCAGTTCATTGGCAAGTCTTTACAGCGTGCAAATTTTACCTAAAACTTTATCTTCACTAGGCATTCAGTTTGACAACACATTATGTTTATTTAACAATTGAATCATACTGTTAAAGCTTTTAAATAAAATGAATTTAAGAAAGGAAAGGTTTCAGGAATCGGGTCGTTATTTCATGTACATTGGCCTACCAAAGCGACCACAATATAAAGAAAGGAGGAGTAATTTGGTACTAAAGGAATAAATTTGAACACAGATAGAGTTGCTATGTTATTGTTGTTATAGGCCAATTACATAACGACATTAGTTAAGGAAAAACACAGTTTTCTCTATTTGTATTTACTATTATGAGAACAATTACCTGATGCTGACGATTAACTGCTGGTTAATTCCAAAAACTTGTGTGTTTCAAATAAAAAAATATTTACTTTCAAAGGCAGTTTATTGTCAAGTATTTACAGCGTCCAAATTTTACTTAAAAGTTTATCTTCACTAGGCATTCTGGTTGACGTCACATTATGTTAACTTAACGATTTAATCATTCTACTAAAGCGCTTAAATAAAATGAATTTAAGGAAGGGAAGGTTTCAGGAATCGGGTCGGTATTTAGTGTACATTGGCCTACCAAAGCGGCCACAATATAAAGAAAGGAGGAGAAATTGGGTACTAAAGGAATAAATTTGAACACAGATAGAGTTGCTATGTGATTGTTGTTATAGACCAATTACATATCGACGTTAGCTAAGGAAAAACACAGTTTCCTCTATTTGTATTTACTATTGTGAGAACAATTACCTGATGCTGATGATTAACTGCTGATTAATTCCAAAAACTTGGGTGTTTCAATGAAAAAAATATTTACTTTCAAAACCAGTTCATTTTTCAGTATTTACAGCGTCCAAATTTTACCTAAAAATTTATCTTCATCAGGCATTCTGGTTGACGACATAATACGTTAGCTTAACGATTGCATCATTCTGTTAAAGCGCTTCAATAAAATGAATCTAAGGAAGGGAAGGCTTCAGGAATCGGGTCGATATTTCGTGTACATTGGCCTACAAAAGCGGCCACAATATAAAGAAAGGAGGAGGAATTGGGTACTAAAGGAATAAATTTGAACGCAGATAGAGTTACTATGTGTTTGTTGTTAGAGACCAATTACATAGCGACATTAGCTAAGGAAAAACACAGTTGTTTCTATTTGTATTTACTATTATGAGAACAATTACCTGATGCTGATGATTAACTGCTGGTTAATTCCAAAAACTTGGGTGTTTCAATGAAAAAATATTTACTTTCAAAAGCAATTCATTTTTCAGTATTTACAACGTCCAAATTTTACCTAAAAATTTATCTTCATCAGGCATTCTGGTTGACGACATAATACGTTAGCCTAACGATTGCATCATTCTGTTAAAGCGCTTCACTAAAATGAATTTAAGGAAGGGAAGGCTTCAGGAATCGGGTCGATATT
>NW_024001826.1:0-3982 GCF_014805625.2 Glossina fuscipes
GCAAACAGCAAGAATTGCTTTTGAACTGATTCAATTGAATCTACGTAGCACCTATATGAAGGAGACCACACAACTGAGGCATACTCGAGTATGGGTCTAACCAAACACATGTACAGCCTTTTCGTAATGTAGGGATCATCAAGCTCTTTGGACCACCTTTTTATAAAACCAAGCGCGGACCTAGCTTTGCTAATCGAGAGCTCAATATGCAAGTTAACACGTAACCTATGGTCAAATAGGACGCCTAAATCCGTAATCGAATCGCCGTCCTCCAACTTATGCGAATCTATGAAATACTGAGTAATGAATGACTTTCTTCTTGAGAATGAAAGCTTCTTACATTTACTCAGATTTAGTTGCAGGAGATTCAAAGAGCACCATGCAACAAAATTATCTAAATCACCTTGAAGCTGATGTGATTGCGATTCAACAGAGAAGGAAGAAAACAGTTTCATATCATCAGCATACATTAAGATCTGGCTGGAATTAACCACCGATGGGAGATCGTTAATGTATAAACTAAATAAAATGGGACCCAAGTGACTTCCTTGAGGTACGCCAGACGTAACGGGGAATTCATCCGAGCTAATGAAGTTAAACAAAACTCTGAAGGATCTATTGTGCAGATAAGAGCTTATCCATTTCACTAAGTAGGGTGGGAAACCAGAGGCTTGGAGTTTAAAGATAAGTAGTCTATTGTTAACCAAATCAAATGCTTTGCTTAAATCAGTGTAAATAACATCTGTGCGAGAGCCACTAGAAAAAGCCTTGAAAACATGACAGGTAAACTCTAACAAGTTGGTGACTGTAGATCGCCCTTTCCGAAAGCCGTGCTGGTGCGGAGAAATATACGAATTAATGGCAAAGGCTAAATGCTGAGTCACAATACGCTCGAACAACTTGGGCAAGACACTCAACTTGGTTATGCCTCTGTAGTTCTCAACAAATTGTCTACTTCCACTCTTGTGGATAGGAATAAGGAAACTACTCTTCCAACATGAAGGGAAAACACCTGAATACAAGGACATGTTAAAAATCTTTGAGATCACACCACACAACTCGACAGCGCAAGATTTAAGTACACATGATGGAATTCCATCAGGTCCAGGCGAACAACTGTATTTTAGAGAACTTAACCCTTTGAAAACATCATCTTCCGAAATAACCAAGTTAGGTATTGAAACCGAGTTAGTTATAGGATATGGGTAGTTTCCTGATAACTCAAAATTAGCAATCGAAAAGTTTCGTCGGAAATACTCAGCAAATAGATTTGAGATTTCAAAATCATCCGAGGAACCAGAGCCATTAAAAGAAACATGAGAGGGATATGTGGAAATTTTTCTTTTAGAGTTAACAAATTTAAAGAAGAATTTTGGATTAGCAAACAGAGAGGATTTAATGAACTGAAGGTATCTGCAGTAATAATGATGGTTGAGGGAGTTAAATCTATGCCTCGCCACCGAGTAAGCGACATAGTCGAGCGCAGAGCCACTTTTCGAATATTTTTTGAATAGCGAGTTTTTTCTATTCTTGTGATATTTAATTGTCTTATTAAACCACGGGGGACATCTGCTTCGAGGTCGACAATGCTTGATCGGAACAGATGCAGCAATAGCTAGATTTAATGTATTGTAGAACGATGGCATTAAGTTTTCAATACTACCGGTTGAGAAATCAAGCGTCAGATGTGAAAGACGATGTTTTAGTAATACAATATTGATTTTATGAAAATCATAATAATTATTTAAACAAGTTTGAGTTGGCACATTAAGGCATTCCAACAAACCATCATTAATATGATGAAAGGAAATGCATATTGATGGATGATAAGGATCCTCAGGTAAACTAAAAGGTGGGCAACGATTTACGTAAATCTCGGGAAAATTGGCAAAGCAGAGATCAAGCAGTCTACCATTACAATTAGGGATACGATTATATTGACCCAAATTATGATCAAACAATTCATTAAAGAACACAACAGCCCTATCAGACGTTGAAGTAGGAACCAAACAGCCAGAATTATCAGTGTTACACCAAGTGACTTGAGGCAAATTGAAGTCACCCAATGCAACGACCAAATCGGTGGGTCTAGACCGCTTGGCCACTTCACAAATGAGGGCAGCGTGTTTCCCGTAAATGGAGATATCAGAATTTGGGGGAATATAGGAGCAGGTTATGAATAGATGTTTATCAGGCATATTCGCACGAATAGCGATAAATTCAACGTCAGGAGAAGTGGGAAATTCAATTAAATTGGACGGGACTGACGCAGATATAGCAATTAATACACCACCACCAATGGGATTCACTCGATCATTTCTAAACACTTGGAAAGAATTATGAAAAAGTTCCGACGAATGTAGATCGGGTTTTAGCCAGGTTTCAGTAAAGGCCAAACAGAAAAATTCCGTGCTCACTGAATTTAGAAAAGTGGAACGAATTTTCGAATTTAGGCCCCTAACATTTTGATAAATGAGAGATAGTGGGCCTGAAGAAACAATTAGTTTTTTGAAGGCGACAAGACTATTGCCTTGGTATTACGGGGACGATCACGATCCTTAATTAAGGATCCTACCGGCCACAGTGATTTATTTAACAACATATCACTGTTTTCAGTCAGAACTAATATTTTAAAAGAGGAGATTGCCCTAGCTTGAGAAGGAGCCATTTTGAAGATGCTAACACGCTTTAAGTTGACTGATGGGACTTTCGTCGCCAGATAACCTTTTATGTTATCCACCGATGTTTCAGGTGTCAGTCTTGACACAAATATTGCTTTTCTGGGAGGAACTGCCGTCAAGCAAATGTCATTATTTGGAACAGGAGGGGGGTTCACAGTAGGAGAGTTTCGAGTTGGGGAAAATATAGATGGGGTTATCGCCCTTGTACCGGCAGCTTGTGAGACTTGCCCAGTCTGGTGACCAGCATTCACACGCGAACAGGCAGGAGGAGAGGATGACTTATTTTTCTCTTTATTACTTTTAGGCGATGGCACTTGATCAGAGTGAGTGGCGGCTCTGGGCGGAGATACCCTTGCCACTTCAGCGTAGCTTAAAACCGATGGACTTGCCGGTTTGTTTGTAACTGTTTTGCTACCAACCGACTCAGCAATATCGGAAACATTACTATTCATTTTAGAGTTAGAAGGAGCGGTAACTTGTACCAACGAATTAGATTTGGAGAAAGCCAGAGGTGACGTCCCACACGCTACGCTACGAGTAGAAGATGAGTGTCCAATAAAGCGACACTCATCAAACCTAGACTTAATGAGCTCAAACTTTTCCCACAAGGAGCCGAGATTTCTACTCAATTCCGAGAAACCATAACGGGTCTCCGTGAAAAGTTTATAAAAGTCAATGTCCCGCTGCCTACAGTCAGGACATGACCACCTTAAGCCTTTAGAAGGATCAGCGACTGCGTCAGCAGCACGGCCGAGAATACCGGCACACTTTGCATGACCGAAGCGCTCGCAGAGCCAACAAGAAACGAATCTTTCAGAATCCGGGCCTGATTTCGCCCGACAAGGTGTATATAAACACTCCATGTCCTGTCAAAAAGACAGTTGTTGATTATGGAGAACAGACACACAAATCACTAAAAAAAAAAAAAAAAAAAAAAAAAAAAAAAATCCTAAACATAAAAACACAAAAATAAACTCTTAGGTTGACACTGTAACGAGAGATCACTAGCAATACAAACTCCAAACAGTAAAAAAAATAACAGAGAAAAAGAGAGAAAACAAAAAAAAAAAAAGAGATTTTTATCAGAGCTCAAAATTTTGTTTGCAAAACTCAAATGAATCAAATGAAAGCGTAAAAGAAAAATATTTCTTTTACTTTGAATTCACTCACTTTCTTCTCAAAGAATATAATAAAATCACACACTAAGGCAGAAAAGCCACGAAATTCAAGAAAAAAATTAAAATTTTATTTGCCGACACAAAAAATACACGACTATACCGCGCGACAAAGTTGCCAGACTG
>NW_023998431.1:0-77407 GCF_014805625.2 Glossina fuscipes
CAATATATTATATAAAATGGTATTAATTTTGCAATTAGTTTGATGTATTCCGTGCAATAAAGTTGGAGCAGATGGCTTTTTTGTTCGTTTTTCTTGTTTGTTGAATTTTCATTTTCGCTCATTTAATAAATATACGCATGAATTTATCATACATTCATAAATGTGTCGGCATGCATACATATGCATCATATTTTGTAGAAAAAACATAAAAATTTTCTATTTTTAAACTTTTTACAACTGTATCAGTCTCGACACATGCACACGCTCGCTTACTCATTGCTTACATATTTTTCAACTAAAAACTTTCCAAACAATTATATTATGGGTTGCATATAAATATATTTTCATTTGTTTTTTGATAAATACAATCGATATATTTGTCAACCGATTCACTCAATCATCAATCATCGGATTCGTGGAGATAATGACAAAATATTCGATACTAAATGTATTCTTCCATCTATCTATCTTATAAATCACTTTGGGAATGCAATAAATAAGAAAAGTAGCCAGAAGCGTATCTTTTACATGAGGTTATCCATCAATCTTGCGCTAACTAACTTATGGTCAAATACATGCATACGTAACAGAGGGTCTCCAACGTATCGCGACTAGTATGGGAAACTTAATATACCATCTATAATATGAAGAGTGTATATAGCGATATGACAACCAGGATGTACATTAAAGTTTTGGGCCCAAGCCGAATCAAATTCATTGCTTCCCCACAAATGGGATTTTTGCATGCGTGTCACATTTCGTTCATGTACGAAATGATGAAAATATAAATCAGGATAAAATTTCTATCAAGTTTTGCTCATCGGAATAAATTCAGTAATAATAATGACGATAATGTGGTTTGGTTTTGGTATCGCACAAAATGCTTATGCAATGCATTTCGAATGCAGTGAATGCAAAAATGAAAACGTTAGGTTTTAAAATGATCGATAAAGTGTTGTAGAAGAAGTTATATGCCGCACGTACGAAGAAATTGTGAACAGTTTGCAGTATTTTTTATCGCTTCTTCATCTCCGTAAAGCCGAACATAGCGCAAGCAGAAAAAAAAGTGAAAAGTTGTTTGCTTTCCCTAGCTTGAAATTAATGAATGTTTCCTACTCTTTCACTACTAATGGTGGTGGTCATGGCGACATAGTAAACTACTGCAATGTTCAGTTGATAGATAGGTTTTATCGTTAGCCCTTATTACACTCCCATTTCTCCCATCTCTCTTTCTTTTTCTTTGCCTTTTTTGTTTCTTTTCTCTTTTTCGCAAACTCTAACTTTTTCCAAACTATCATAATATGCTTCAGTAATTTTTTTATACCTCATATCACCTCAAGTAAACATCACATAAATATTTGAAAAATAGAGAACTCAACAAAGTTTCCATGTTTTCGACTTACTTTACTCTTTTTGGAAAAATTTTCTATAGAAAAAGTACGCAGCTCAACATTTGGATGGATGTTTTCTCATATGTTTGTACGCCTATGCGCAGTCAATGATAGAATTTATAAAATTTATTACAAATCCACACAAAAACATTCACTTTTTTTAAGGTAAATAGTTACTATGCATCTCTTGAATATCTCTAACTTTAAAGGACTTCTTTTTTCTAAAGCAGGAATGCTACCAAAGTAAAATCGAGACGAAATGAAATATTCGATACATAAATGCTATTTATTAAAGCATCATTGAGTTGAAATACTTAGTTTCAAGAAAAGATTGAAATCGGCTATGAAGCACCCTCATGCGATGGTTTTATTAAGATTTCCAATAACGATTAATTCAATAAGTGTGCACAGATTACATCGGCTAGTCGTGATCATATTCAAACGCGTTGTCATCGAGTATTGATTGTTTTAGGGTGATCGGCCAACTTCTTTGCAACTCTAACAAATTGAAAAAATCCTTCTCGTCTTATGTACCCTTACTATTGTTCCCTATTATGGTTATCGTGAGGTATTCAATACCAATGAGCGTAAAAAGAGTTCTCGTTGATTAATCGAAAGACGACGGTCATAGAAAATACGTACATGCACGATCCGTAATAAAATGGTATTAAAAGATAAATGAATGACATATTTCAAGAAATAAGAAGAAAAGGAGCAGAATTGTATATATTTTTGCCATAGGTTCCAACTATTCCTCATAGCAAATTTGCTGAATATTCAAAACATGAAGTTCGTACCAGTAACGCACGCTGTATAGTCCCGATTAAGTACCTGAAGATTGATTTTTATTATCACATGTGACGCGGATAAATTTTAAAATGAAAAATTTTCAAGCAGAAAATACCGCTAAAAAACAGGGTCGGTCAAAAGAAAGTCTGCAAATAGTCAGAGGCTTTTCGCGCCTGCAAAAACGCATTCACCATTAGGGAGAATATATGGAACAATGGCGTTCACGTAGCCATTTGAATTTTCTAAAAACTAACATATAGACAGAGGAATAGCAGGAGATGCTTCAATCTATTCTGATACTAATGTAGGATGATCTATGGGCTTTTTGAGGCGTATTGTCGTGCGGTGTGACATTGAAAAAACCTGAATTGAAAAAACTACTAGAACCTACTAGCATTATGCCCTCATCTTTCGTTGTTGGAAATGAAAAGTTCCCAATTTATGTCAGACGAATCCTTTGGCCGAGTTGAACCGTTTTCAATACCAACCTGCGTGCAAGATCTTCCAATGTTTTTGCCTAATTTAATGTCAACCTTTCCTGTACACAGAGGAATACTTACCATACTTTCCGAATTTCATACTCATCAAGAATAAATATATATATATATATATTGATGGGTTTCTCTAAAGCTTTATTCTGAGTGTTACTACGGTTCTGACAAAATCTAAATACCCCCATCCGTTGGTTCTTTCTTTCTTTGTGTATATTTCTGAGGGAAAAATAATCAACGGGCTCTAGTTTAGTTACGTAAATCGATAAATTCTCTTCTTCTACGAGGGTAGTGATAAAAGTATTCAACATTTTGTACAGATAACGGTTGTTTTATAAAGAAAAAACTACGATAGTCCAAAATATCAAACTAATAAAGCTTAAGAGAAAGATATGAAAGCGATCTTACGCTGCTTAGTATTTCCTTGAAGAGCTATTAAGTAGGCGTTCTTTGAGCGTTTTTATAAAAGCGAGACAACTTGATTTTCGTTATGTGGGAAAATAGTTTCCAGCCATAGATCTCAGTGCACTCAGTCTTTAGTAGCTCTAAAATATTTGATGACGGACGCGAGGTTTACAGCTGATTCTTATTATGAGGAGCTAGGCAGGTATCGCTATAAACGGAGTATCGAGCCTGCGGAGCATCGGAATTAAAAATATGTCGACGTCAAGGGAGACTATGTGGGGAAATTAAGAAGTTTTTTTGCGTTGCCTTTTTCAAATTGTGTACTCCTAGGACTAATCCCTTAACCGCTGTGTAGCTTATATTTTCGCAACTCGACAACATTTTGATACCCGCTTAATTGACTTTCCTCTACTTGATGTTATTATTTATTATATTAATTATAAAATAAATTATTCATCGGATATGTAGAGGAACTGTTGACGTGAGAAATTCAACCGATGAAGGGGCTTTGACGAAAAACGCATCTCAAAGGTACAGAAATAATTTTATGAAGAACAAACGAGAATTTAAACGACGAACTAAATATTTTTAAGCCCGGGTTTAGCCGATAAATTTAAGTCACTATTTCCAATTCAATTTCTTTCAAATGAACAAAACATCAGGCCGAAGAGCGAATGGAGCGTAAATTTCGTCGCAATAACACTATTAAGCGATTGTGAGTGTGGAAGTAAACTTGCTATTATTTTAGCTCGCCCAGCTCGAATAATATGAATTCATATAAACCGATACGTTTTAGAAACGTTATTATAATATATATATATATTGCTGAGTGTATATCAAGTACACACCACATTAATGAGCTTTGTGTGCACTCTTCTTTCCCAATCCTTATTCGTGTAGAATGCTTGAGCCCATTCTATTCGGTATGCAGTAAAGCCTGGCCATTTCGCTATCAAATGAGACTTACTGGTAAGAAAATTGGCGAATTCGTAACGCAATACGGTCTCAAATTATTCAAAAGATCTTGAGAATTGTGGTTGTATTAAGCGCAGTGGTCGCATCCCGACCGGTGAACAGAAGACCAAGCGGAATAGTAGATAATTAGCAGGTAATAAAAACGTAAATTGCAAGGAAAGCAATACAGAATTAGGCCTAAACGTAACTAGACCGTGTAAGCAACAGCTTCTTGAGGACGATGTAAGTCTGAGTTATGACTACAAACTTGCCAAGCCACATTTAGTCCAGCGCGTTACAAGTGCGCGTATTAGATTACACATATAAATATTTAACGGCTATAGATGACATATATCCCCAGCTAGAAATGTATAAAGAAAAGCTGCGTGTACTTAGCAATTAACGGCAAAGACTCGAAACATTACTAGGTTGCGTGTTCGAAACCTAGTAGCAACCCATATTATTATACCCACCATATAATGTATGTAACACCCAAAAGAAAGCTTTAGCGATTCTATAAAGTATATAAATTATATTCTTGATCAGCGTAAAATTCTGAATTGATTAAGCTATCTCTGTCCGTCTGTGTGTCTGTATGATGTTTGTTGTTGTTGGCAATCTCCTGACCGCAAAAATAAAGATATCGACTTCAAATGTGATAGAAACATTGGAACATTTGACGCATAGGTTGATAATGAAATTTGCCGGAGCAGAAGCCCGCAGTGGAACGTAAACTGAACGTAACTTCGTACTTCCTACCTGAAAAAATGAAAAAAATCGGCCATGCCCAGTTACAAGTGATTAAATTTTTTTTTTTTTTTTCATTTTTTTAGGATTTCATGCAAACAAGACAGAATGTTTAAGCCTTCCTTTTGTACATTCCTCAAATGAAGATATATTATTTGACTAAAAATTACTTAAGACGAATATGGTACACACCGCCATCTGGTGGATTAATTTTTTCCTAATAATACCAGCGATATGGGTATCAAATAAAAGAATTTGGAGAGTAGAATGCGTAAAGTATAGTGGCGGGTAAGCGGATTCGGCCGTCGATGAATATAACTTTCTTAATTTATATAAAACAAGCGAATTCAGTTTTCTTTATATATTGATGGCATAAAGTGAGAGGAAAGTTGCTAAAGATAGTGACGAGGATTAAATATCAATTAACAAATCATATTGCGACACGTATCAGGGTTAGTCATTATGTAAAACTTCTTCGTTCACTGTAAAAACTTTAAAAGACTTTACCGTACGGTCTAACAGCGAAGACGGCCGATATATATCCAAAAGAAGACCCCAAATACCAGATGATCCCTTGGGCGTTTTACCAAAATGCGACAAGATAAACGAAAACCTTTTTCGTTTTGCTATTTTAACCCATCCAGTCTTTCTTTTGTTGAAGAAGAAATTTGATATCACGAATTAGTTCACCCATATGTTTACATCAGACGCCCGTATTTTGAAAATGATAGTTAACTATATCGACATCTCCTCAAGAGTAAATTTCGCCCGTTTTCTTTCTTTTTGTTTATAAGAACTAAATGTTTGATTTCTAATAACGATGAGGAGAAGTTGTTCTTAAGTCTGAATGTGTTTTAAAGTTTGCTGTGACACAAAGGAAACCAAGGGAGATTTAAACTGACGGCCAAACCAAAACATTCCTAGACCGTTTTTAATGACGAACTGTCGTCTCGATTTACTGCAAACATTTTCTTTCTACAATGAATAAAAGCAGTATCCATTTTGATAACAGCTTTCTTATGCCTAAATTTTTTGCAAAGTACTACCTTGTGATACATTTTCGGATGGATATCAACTGTCTCTTGCAATCGAGAATAGTTTTCGCGATTTTTTTTGATATTTTTTTGTTCTGAAAGTTCGTTTTGTGCACCCGCTGCATTTAGCATCGTCGACGCCCACACAATCCCTTTTAAGGTCAGGAAGCGGTCAACAAGTTGTTGTTTTGTGTCATAAAAAAGCCGCTACAACACTTTTCAAGTCGATGCTGACTTTGAACGATGCATTTTACGCTTCCAAAAACCGTATTTCATAGGAAATAGATTGAGATGTGAATCAAATTTTCGTCCATTATACTGTTTGAACTCTGCCATTATTTATGGAATATAAAACATGCATTGTCGTACAACGTAGACAAATTATTTAAATGACTTCGTAAATGAGAAATGTGGCCGCTTCAGTGGTGGTTTGTGGGCAGAAAGTGTCATTTTTTAATATGAAAATGGTATTGCAGTTATCGTCAAAGGAGAACGCTTCAGAAACACGATAATTGATTCTTTGCAGTAAAAGATGATTTCGAATTGGACGATGTATGGCTTCAAGACAGTGGTGCAACATGCCATGCATTTCGTGAAAAAAGCAATTTTTTGGGAAAAAAGTTCAATGATCGTATAACTTTTCTTTATGATATAAGTCTATATAATATAAGTTTTTTTTACTTTAGCAGAGTAAGAGCAGATTCATGTAGAAAATTGGCAAAAATTGGTATCCCAAGGCTGAATATTTATAGACATCCAGAGGCGTTCACTTGCATCAAATCATTTATACATAAAAATGGTATGTATCAGTATATAAAATAAAAGAGAATTCATATTGTTATCTTTTACCGCTTAATTTTCTTTAAAACTTAAAAAAAAAAAAAAACTCTTCTTTGATGAACTTAAAAAGCCGTCTCGTGAAGGCCTACCTGCACTCTGCATGAAAGAAATATTGAAAAGCGACTAAGGCGTACCTCAAGTAATTTCGTAAAAAGCATGTCGCGCCAAAGATTCGCTTCTTCTTTTTTAACCAATTACTCATATTAAAGCAGTTTCTATTCACTATTATTAGCCTTTACGCACTTCAAGGACATAGTGTGCATAATAATAACGATAATAGCAATTAAGCTATAAATGCAATATTCTTTCATTCACAGCTAATTATTGACAAGTAAAAGTGTCAGCCTTTTTACATAAACGAGTCTGCGAAAGACATTTCAATTACGTTTGACGTTAAGGAAATAAGTAAATAAATTGATATGAAATAATGTTAAGTACGTCGAACATTACTTGATAGCAGGGCAAAAATTTATATATCATAAGTACTTTAAATAAATTGTAGACGCAAGTAACCTAATAAAAACATAAGAGAACAATTAGGAATGTTATTGTCGAGCATGGCCGACCAAGTCGGTGTACCAAATTTCATCACAATATCTCAAAAATTGCGACATCAGACGGATACACGTACAGACAGACTTACACCAATCCACAAAATGATTCCGATTTGATCGGTATAATAAAAGATGGATCTATGTTAAACGCTTCAGGTTGCTATATATATCCGCACAACCTTAATATACACTGTATCATAAGCAATGTAGGATATAGTAATTGGTAGTGCATAGTGTGGCCACATAGATGCGGCCTGAGTCACCGAAACGTCGTTTAACGTACAAAATCAAAATAAAAATGTCGGCCTCCATCGCCTGGCGCGACAAATACTTTGCAGGACGTAAAATGTTTTCTGGCCTGCACTTTCTTTATATTGTTATGAAATTCGCTTTTTACAAGATACAGTCCGTATCACTGGATCGTGCATATTTTGATCAAGAGAAATGCACTTCAAAGTTCTTTTATTTTACTACTTTGTCTTTCGCAACAGTAGGAATATTTATTTACAATCTATTTTGGCCGTACTCTCAACTTCTACGTTCTTGCCAGACTAACTCTACTTTTCACAAATATTCGATTTATATACAATTTTACAAGAATGTTACTATACCTAAATTTATGGTTATGGTCTAATCCCAGCCTGGTTTTTCCTCTAATCGTTTCCATCGGCCTGCACCTGCATAACGAGCCTGCGAATATGCACTTAGCTTTTACCCATTTGCTTTTCCACTAATCGTTTTCATCGGCCTGCAGCTGCATGAGGCGCCTGCGAATGCTCATTTGGTTTTCCCTTCTTTAGGGAATTTATTCTTACGAAAATTACTTAGCTGACATTTAACTGAATTTGGGATTTTCCTAACAATATTTAAAAAGTCTTAGAGGGACAATAATGTAGAAAATATATTTTAGAGAATCACCGGCACAAGTACTCACAGTGTAAAGCTTTGATTTGGTTTTTTTGTATTTTTTTTTTTCGCTGATTGCGAGCTTCGCAAGTTAATCAATAAGAGACGTAACTGTTTCATATCGAAGAAATCATTCTCTATAATATTTCCAGCCTGCGTGCTAGAGCTTCCAATGTTCGTGCCAAATATTTTGCCGATGGTTTTTCTTTTAAGATTACTTAGATGTACAGATAGACACACAGCCAGGCATGGTTAAGATTCAGAATTTAACTCTGTTACATATACTTTGTAAGGTCCTTTGGAGTTTTTCGCTGAACATATATTTGGGCATAATAAGTTTTAAGAGAATTGGAATGAACTGACTTAAATAGTCATTTACAAGTTGAGAACGTCATAAGGAGCCATATTCGCCAATGGGTTGCATGGTTGAGCGCGACAGGCCTTGAACTCTTGATTCCCCTTGAATTCCTTGCAAAATTCACTCTTAAGTGAAATTTTTTCAAACTTTTTCCCGAAATTTAAATCTCCAGTTCCTCGCAATCAGGGACCACGTGACGACGTCCTTATTCAAAATTCATATTTATAGAAAGAAAGCTATAAAATAACAAGAAAACAAACTAAACCCTTATCGAAGAAATATATTCGTAGACGGTCTTAGTATAGCTTAGAGATCTAATGTCTCCGTTAATAACATGCAAACTAAAACGTAATAATCGGAAAAGACCGCCTGTTAATTATCTCACTACAAACTTCACTTCACTCAAGTTATTTTCGTTATAAAATATAAATAAAAATTATCCCCTGTTGGCATATAAAGCTTATCTCTCAAGATGACTCTGATATGAGGTCTACACTTACTACTGTACATTTTTAAACCAATTTACATCATAAAATATTAACAATTCCACTTTGTCCCGATACAAAGCCCTAGTTTTCATGGTAATGTTTAGTTGAGTGCCAGTGTCATCAAAATTTTCCACATTCACTCAACATTCACTCAATGAAATACTATTGCTAAGCGAGAATCATTAAAGATGATAAATTTCTCAGACAATGGCTTTTCACAATAGGGCTCCGCATCTGTGGTAGACATAGCAGTAGTGTAATCGCCAGTGTTTTTAGAAAGCATTCACTTATTGTCCTAAACATGTCAGTGCACCAAGTTTTATCAAATCATATCTCAGGGCGGATATGTACGACATCCAAAAACATTGAAGGCAAATCCATTATTTGTTAGAATCATTTTCTGAACTTATTTGAACGTATCTGTTGGTCTATGCGTAGTACTAGTGATAAAAAATTCTTCATTTTCGTGGCGACCAAATGTTTTTTGGCGAAACAATACAAAATTCAATATAATAGAACTGTAATGCTTTTGCGTGGACGACATTGACAAAAATATCTCTGCAGAAATAATTAATACTGACTTCTTATGCTGCATACAATTAATTCGTAACGGTTTGTTTTAAGATACCGCGTTGTATGGCGAGCATAAAAATGATTCAATCAAAGCCAGTTTTAATATTGTATTCATCCCTTGACGAAAACTTCCCAACAATATTCGCAAATTTCATTAAAATACCTCAAAAATTAGACCATTACACTTGTCTATGGATTGAAAAGAATATATATGTGAAGACAGTTAGATCGACAGACAGACATGTTGCTGCATCCGCACAAACTTAATATGCTTTGTACAATAACTGGCACGTAGGGTAATTGGGTGTTAATTGGAATATGGACATGTTTGCCTTTCCAAATTGCAATCGTCAAACGTAGTGGTTTGCATACCTATCCGAATGACTGCATCAAAAATTGCAGTTAGTATATAAACGAAGGTTTGTGTTCTAGTTTCTGGTTTCGGAAGAACACCTCTCATTTGCAAGTATTCTCTGCTGACAATTTATTTCAAAATGTCTACTCAGTGAATGATAAAACCTCATTGATTACCTAGAAGAAAAAAACCATTTTGAGATATGCATGGAAGACATAATTTTCGATACTACGATGTGTATTTAAAATTCAAGCAATTCAATCATATATTGCAGGAAATTCGTTACCAATATATCAGAAACTACTCTCACTTCCACTCGTTGCATAACATATAACATAAAACATATAACGATAAAATAATATATTCTTCCCGATTTTTGTATGAATACATAGAAAAGAATATATTTCTTTTAGAATTTTGCGTTATGCACAATTTTCCCGAAATCTTCCTTGCTTTCTATATCGGAAACGCTTTTTATTATGTTGATTTAAATGGTTTCGCTTTCAATTTATTTTATAATATTATTTCTGGCGAGTACATCATTTCGATCCTTTTTAATTTTCTTTCTTCCAAAAAATAATTATACCGCAAACAATGTTCGAAAATATTATCTTGACTTTTACTTATATGAAAAGACCTTAGCTTAGATCTTAAACTATAATCAATTTTTTATAACTAATCCAGTTTTCGATATACTGATAACATATACCTATTTCTACTAAAGAAGGATCATTTTGAATGTCTTTTTATTGGTAAGTCGCTCCACTCCGAACAGTACAGATAAAGAGCTGAAATTTGGCATAAATTTTCCCTAATCGATTGGGAACCAACGATCAAAAGATAACTGCGCCCTATTTACATGCACGCCCAAATTAGATCATAGATTAAGACACCTAAAAAAGACATCGACAATTTTTACATCTTTTCGTCTCTAACTTTCGATTCCGAAATGAAATTGACGAGAAAACTTGAAAGCAATTTCTTTCCAATTTGTTCTAACGCATCTTAGCATGTTCCTCATACAGATGCAAGTAGTAAATATAAATTTTTTATAACGTCCGAGCAATAATCAGACAAGAACAGGGAAAGAAAACTTACTCTCTATTTTTATAATAAATTAATGATCGATAAGGCAACACTGCTGTATGTTATTAATGTAATAAGTCATTTGGCCATTGCAAATAGGGGAAAAGAAAGCAAAATTGAAGCCATTGTAATTATATAATTGTATAAAGTATTTCCAGTCGATCTTAACACCATATGATCTTATACATTATAGGCGTGCAAGGCTGACCTGCACATGCATACCTTACGCCATCGTGCCTAATACTTAATTTACTTTCGTGACGAAACGCTAGGAATTTTTTTTTGATGGAAACGCATGCTTTTTATGACAGCTTTTATGCGGGAATGAATCCAAAAAATGAACTGATACGATCCAAATTTAGCAAACTACATTTTCTTATCATTCTTGATCTTATTATTCTTCACTTATTTTCATTCCAAAGCAGCAAAAATCTGACTTTACTGCCATATGAAAGCTAACTTCTTTGTAAGCACTCTGCTCTTGAAGAGCGGTATTGATGTTCACGAAAGAAGAGGTTAGAGGTTAGAGAATAGAAGTTCACATTAGATACAATTGCGTCTTATGCACGTTTAATTGTTATTATTATGGTTTTGAACAATGTGCGGAATAAACATTATCACGAAAATCGTTGTTTACATTCTGTAGCAGATACTATACTAAGAGCGGGCAAATATATGCAAGGGCATTTTAGCAGTTTGATGATCTGTAGACCGAACTCCTGAGTTCCCGGTCCCACAAAATTAAAACTTTCATAACTTTTCGTATGTACACAATGGAGCTAAGATGTATTGAGTATCGAGACAAACAAAGTCGTCTGTTAATTATCAACACCTCAGAGAAGAGTTCAGGAACAATATTTATCGCTCAGTTTATGTCCGATATTGCGCATAATCTGTGATAAGAATAATTTCTTTAACTTCTCAATAGATCACTTATATCTATCAATCTATCTATCTATCTATCTATCTATCTATCTGAACATATGCAGACAGCAAAACGAAAAATTCTAATTCAAATTCTGCGACTATCAACGTTTCGGTTAGTATTGCATGCAAAGACCCGAACTGGTCGACAGGCGGGCAGGCTAAACCAGGATAAGTAACTTTTAAAATTCTGAAGTAATATATAAATACGCATACGGCAATTGCTATTCAGGTTACCTAATAGAGAAGCAGAATTATAAATGTGCATATAAAGGTATATATGTAACGCATACATTAAATTTATTCTTACGTATACACGTACATACACGCACACACAATTGCACATATACACTTTAAGTATTCAAATTAAAAACACATTTCAACGTCAATTGGCTTCGTTGAGTGCAAGAGGATAAGCATTTATTGCCAAAGAATCTTACGTTTATTTATTTGTATTTTAATATTCGCATTTGTTTGCTCAGTTGAGAAAACTGCCAACGGAAATAATTTTATTTTCCTACAATATCTACCAAGAAATACTACTAAATAACATTTGATTTTTTTCCTCAGCTATTTCCAAACATAACAACTTTGTGTATAAATGTATACCATTTTTTATTTTTATCTCCCTTCAACGCAGCCACATATACATATAATGTTCTAAGGTGGATAGAAACTTTTCACTATAGTAAATTCTAATGAAAAAAAATAACAAAACAATAACAAAACAATAAAACGATAGCATAAACATAGAAAATTTGCTAAAAGCTACTGGCATTTAACCTAAACTTGAATCCACACCGTAACTGTGAAAAATTATTGTAAAAATGCATTCCATAAGGACCCATTCAAAATACATCAAATGTTTGTATGTCTTACATAAACGCATATATGTAAAAGCAAATAACACAGTCGATTTCTTAATTATTGAAATATTTGCAAGAAATGTTTAGTTTCAGATAATAAAAAACCAAACAAAACCAAACAAAAAAAATTAAAAGTATTTAACTTCTCGTAAACTCTACAAATTTTCTTCACAATTAAAGTGTAAACATATGTTCAGCGCAATTACACCGAAATTAAAGTGATATTCTCTTACGAGAAATGCTTATTTGCAAACGATTAACGTTTTCGAAGAAGAAGAAAACGAGATGCGTGAATGGAAACCGCAGTTTATGAAATTCTTCTTCTTCTTCAGAAATAATTTCACAAAACCATATGTTTTTTTCTTATAACTTTTTCTCATCTATTCCATACCAGAGACCGACCCCTATATTCCTGCCTCGTTCCTAAGTTAGAAATTTATAAAAGAGTTTGTTATTGCTACACGTCTTCTTAGATTAATTGGCCTGCTAACGAGGTCTGCAGCAATAACCTGATAATGCATAGATGCCTCAAAACTAGTAAGGAGTATACCACATATCCCTTGTTGACAAATTCCATCTCCTGTCTTTTTAAGTGCTCGATAAACTGCCCACAACTGAGGTCAACACACGATCGATTCTTTCGCTCTATCTATTATTATTATTATTATTATTATTATAAATTTAGCCAGAGAATAAATTCTAAGACTAAAGTCTTAAAGCACTAGCATCTAGGACTATCGGCTTTTTATTAAAAACTCTACCGCACTTGAGGTTTGAACACACGACTATTGAGTTGCTAGTCGAGACTCTTGCCTACTCGGCCACTCAGGCGGATTCCGCTCTATCTAGTAACTGTAACTTGTAATAAACGATAATTTTTCTTTTCTTCAAAACTCTTGTTAGGCATCAAAATGGACTTTGCCCGATACACTGAGCAGATTGTTCTCGCTCCAATCACGACTCTTTCGGCGGACAGTTGTTATAGGTTTGGTCATTTTTTGTTTGCCACTTTCTCTTACCACTGCTGAAGCAGAAGTTCTCGAGCCGGTTATGTTTTAATAGAAATCGGGCAAATATTAATTCCATCGAGTAGACTTCCCAATTCACACTAATTAGCTTTCAATTGTGGCCTCCAACCTAATCTTCGGTAATCCATATTCGTTCCCGTTTGAGCTAATAAGACCACATGATATTTAAAACTTTCAATAACGTTCTCTAGTACCTAACATCTAAACAACTACTGTTTAAAATTGATCAAACAAATAATTTTCAAACTCAAATCAAGCAAAAACTAAACATAAACTTTAAACTTTCCGCAATAGAGATTAGGAAACTTTATGGGTGTTTTCTTTAGTTTACCCCCCCGTAGCAAACATTGTCTAAACGAAAATTCTATTTTTTATCTAGTTTCACAACGTGCGAGTAATGAAAACTCGTTAGGGCTGTAAGTCGATGCGGATGTGGTTATGGGAAGGCGCACATTAAGAATAGTTCTTTAGCGGTTAGTACAACAATTATAGTATGTTCGTTATGACAATAAGGAAGAAAATGGTTTTTAAAGAAAAAAATCGAAACTCAATTCAAATTGTATATGATGTGCAGATGCATTTCACAGCTGTCGTTAAACGACACATCACGTTAGGGTTAAGTTCTTCCCATAAGTTACACATCACTCAATAAATCTCGTGTGTGGCGCATATATGGCAGCCTGTTGGCATCAACCTCGAAACGATACGTGCCAAATTTCATGACGTGATGGCAATTGGTTTAAATTGGTTGGTAGCTCGTACCTTCGTAATTTTTAAGATAATGGGAAGATATGAACTTCCTGTGTCGATTAAAAAAATCAATGCTTTTTGATGAATAAAAATGTGTTCACTATTGCTGTGAAAGACTCTTCTCTCTTCAGAATATAAATTTGTGGCAGTTCGTTAATTTTAAACAAAAAATTTGGACACGTATCGTTTGAAAGCCTATACTATCCAGAAATTGTATAGGCCTGCCGCATATATATCAGACTAGAAACTGATTGAGTGGCGTGATATAAGATCGCAAATGTAAGTGCGTTCAATATTCGTTTCTTGTCTCTTAATTATCCTTGAACTATGTAATGCCTCTCTATACAACAATGCATAAATCGTTTATTACAGTTTAACACCTACTTATGATGTAAGAAACATTTAAACACCTACATGTACACAAATTCATATATACACACACGCAAACCATACAATATTACGCTTTGCC
Source organism: Glossina fuscipes (assembly GCF_014805625.2). Classification (NCBI taxonomy): domain Eukaryota; kingdom Metazoa; phylum Arthropoda; class Insecta; order Diptera; family Glossinidae; genus Glossina; species Glossina fuscipes. The sequence continues at coordinate 15,009 of NW_023998431.1, forward strand.
AATGAAACGTAAGTTTAAACACATTGAGGAAAACATGTGCGGTACATTTGTCCAGTTATTAATAACGTTTCACATACTTACACTCACGCAAAGAAACACATAACTGTATGCTGTATTAATTCTTATATCTTATATCCCTGCAAGGGGATAAAAGTAAATTAGCTTTGTTGCTTCGAATAAAACATTCACGTGCACGGTACACATTACAAAATCTCAGGAACATACATAAGCCATTGATCAGCTAAGGATTTCGTACTCTTTAAGTTATGCCGCTTTTCAGAGCTTTACAGAATATGGCAGATACATAAGCCTCGCTCTACTAAAAGTGCGGCAAATTGAGTACAAAACTATGCTTCCAATAGATAAGAAGAGACAATTTAAACATTACGCGACTTATACGTATTAAACTAGTCTACATTGCACGTCCTTTGTGTGAGTAGAAAATTCGTAAATTTTAAAATTATATCGACTATCGTTCCGTAGCGTAAGTGGCGTAAATGATGTGGAAACTTTGGACTGGGTGGGGCAATGTTTTTAACCCCGTCTCGTATAACCATTCCTACGAAGATGGCACCTTCACATGAGAGAAGAAATTCCAATTATCAATATCTCGCGTTAAAAGTTTGTTCATAATAGTAAATGGGCCTAACAAATTAACCTTATGCATTTTGGGGCACATAAGTAAGTATCTTTTTTGGATCCCAGCCCATATAAGAGTTCTAATGAAAAATAACGGTTTATATGCCGAAAATCTCTGACTTTTACTAATCTATGATGAATATCTGCTCTTAGTAAATCATCTATAGGGAGTATGGATCACGTGGATCTATTTTTTAGACCGCACCGTATATATAAGAGCTCTTCCTTCTATAGCGACAAAGCCTAATTTGTGGATTGCTAAGACGGAAGCAATTGAAAAAAATAAAATCTTTGAAATAAGTTTGCTAAATTAGACCACGTTTACGTTCCGACGGAAGATAATCGCCGACATAAGAGCTTTCACGAAAATTACGCATTTACACGAAAATAATATAATTAAGCCAAGTTGCCTGACTAGAGCGTCTTTACTTGTTTGATTAGTATCGACAGGGATATTTAATAGTAAGCCAATGAAAACGTAACAATGGACAACGATCCACAGTTAAATACTCTACACCACTTCACTTGATGAGTTAGTCATATATCGATTTTTCAAAATAAGGCGTTATATGGCGAGTGGTCGAAAAAGTGGTCTGATGCGAACCATTTTCAATAGCGTTCATCCTTAGGCTAGAACACGTTAGTGTACCAAACTCGTCGAAATATCTGAAATATTGCGACCTGATTCTGATAATAAAAGAAGCATCTGTCTCAAGTCATTCTGGGTGTTGTACACATCCATATAAACATAACATACCCTTGTATTAGAAGTGGTACAATAATAAAACCTGGCTACCCATCTCCTCAGGCAGTTTCATTTTTAATAATTCGAAACTTTTGTCGGCGTTGCGCTACCGATTCGTTGATACGTTACACATTGTTCGCAGAGATGCGGAGTTTCTAAAAGCCTCTCGTATTTAATGAATTGTGAAGTCTTCACAAATTGTAATTTTTGTTTCACTCGTTGTGTTCGTGTCTCTTACTGGCACGGGGATACATACTATGAAGTTTATTATTGAATTAAAATTTTTTATTGCACGTAAAGCTATTTCTACATCAGAAAAAGCTTACAATGAGTAAGCATTGAGCAAAAACTGGCAGCATTTGTAAAATAGTTCTTATAAGTGTTGAGCCAAACCCAGTACTTAAGTTGAACGAACATACGGGAATCGTAAAATCTTTAAAGCCCATTATGCAAACAAATTGTTGCCTGATCTTGAGACGTATTTTTGTTAAACTCCAGATCGATATTATTTTTAAATATAAATAAGGTTATATTTTGAGATTATTTCGGATTGTTTCATTTTTCTTCAGTAATTCTAGCAGCGTTGCTGGGCAACTAACGCCCATTTTCAAATGTGTCCTTTGGAGCCGGTTCTAGAATATTTAAGCATAACGGTCCTGCTTTACTTTTAACTTTTAACAACTCTTGAGAGTTCGAGTAAATGAGTAAACGGATACACGGAAGCTTTAATCCATTCAATCATCAATATATCTTTTCGACTTCGTTACAAGCGCAAAGACAAACCTAGTATAAGTCTTTCGCTTTGCAAGCATGAACATAAGAAACAGTCAATAAAGTAAACCGCAAGCATTGCTTTTTGTGTAATCGATATAAAACATAACCATTTATTTAATTTACGTAATAAACCTCACTTATGATTAATTCTTGGGCGGCTTGCGTTTGCGTTTTAGTTTTCCCACAGCAATTAAGCTTTTCTTCTGTTCCACTTTTTCCTTATATTTAATGCAAATTAAAAGGAAAAAAATTTATAATCAGATATTCGTTATTTTGATATTTCTTAAAAAGTGCTAGAATTTTACACAGATTCTTTTTTTTTTTCTTCTTAATAAGTTTTGAAACAAAATTTTGGTTAGCCGTTTAGTTATACCGTTTAACGCACGTTTATTTCATCAAAATGTTTCCAACGCCCAGAAAGAGGCTTCAGAGACCACGCAAAGTACATATATCCACGATCAGCATCAAAATCGAAATTAATCGCTAGTCCGCTTGTGGGATGTTTGTGGTAAAAATTTTCTTGATCGCAAAAAGGCAGCTATCGGTCCCAAATTTGGCAAAGACACATTAGAAGTTCCTGCACGCAGCTTTGTATTGGAATTAGATCAAATCGATGAAAGGTAACATCCACAGTTTAACATAAGCTCAAACCAAAATAAAAAAATTATTTTTTTTCACTCGTCACGTATAAGCCAACACAGACACAACGATAAAAATTTGCATTTGTATTCTATGGCTGGTTGTGCAGCACCTGTACAAAAATAGAAAAAATCGACTCGATATCATAGAATAATAAAATTTCATTTTTTTGTCAAAACTTCAAGGGTCCTGTTTACATATGACTGATTAGTATCAAATGTGAATCATTCCAGACACATTTATTAGTCCGTCCGTTCATTTGTCTCTTAATTTCTGTGTGATAAACATAATCTTTATCGCAAAAATTGCTAGAGATAAACGATACAAATTTTCAATTTTGTTTTACGAAGATAGCGAAAATCAGCCAAATCCACGCAACATTATAAAATACGATAATTTGTCTGTTATGGGTATAAAAATATCGATCGCACCCGAATATAATTTTCTTATCTATTTATTTTTATTTATTTATTTAAAAGACCTCCCCCGCGGTTTGCGTTCTTTGCAAAATTATTAAGTAATTCACTGAGTGGAAATCAGTTCGTACTTTTTAATATAGACAAATGCGTTATTCTATATATAGAAAATCTTAGAGAAGAATTCCAAGCTCAGATCGCATTCTCCTCGCGTAAGACTTCTTTTTTGACTTCTGCCTTTGAAATATCGTTAGTTTCCTTAATAAAACGGAAATCAGATCAAAAGTGATTCGATGAGAAGAATTTGGCAACTGTTAGAAGCAAGAAAAATATTAATTTCCTTTCCCACACATGAAGTACTGTGCTGTCAAGGTAAGTGAACATTACTCAATAGATTTGAATTTTGATAAAACCTTAAATACTGCACACGCCTGTAAGGAAAGCAAAATACTTCGTTAAAGACATAGACCTACAAGATCATCATAAAAGCAATCATGACTAACAAGAATAGAAAAGGAGACGCAGTACCCACAAAACTTCTCAATGTAATTACACATAAAAATATGCGATGACAAATTTCTCTTCTTTCTTTTTCGTCATGGTTGCGATTAGTACATGACTAGTAAGATAAGACTGCGTTGAATGTGTATGTATGCAGTTTTTCAATTTGCATAAGATTAAGAGCTTCAGGGTCGTGTTGCGGTTTGAGCATTTTTCAAAAAATCTTTTCACACGTTTCATTACCTTTTATGCGTGGCTGCATTTTGTTTCGTTTTCAATAAGTTAGCTCAGGAACACTCTGTTCCGAAAGTGCTTACACTTTTTAAAATGGATTATCGTTCAACAAAAGAGCGGAAATTAGTTTATTTCGTAAAAGCTGCTGTATATCATAAATTAAATAAATTTAAATATCGCCACTGGAAGTTAGAAAGGCAAACGAATGGAATCATCATAAAAACCTGTATGGAGAATCGAGTATTCGTACGCGTCGCCATATCTATATAGAGCTGCAGCATTGAATGAATTTTCAATTCTGAAATTCCTTCGTTGACACTCGCTTAATAAATAAAGCGCATCCGTCCTTGCGGCGATACAAAACCCATTACATATGCAATTAAATTACTTCAGAATCCACGGACGTCATCATCAATGATTCTCTTGTTTTTGACTGCGAAGTCTACCACAAATGTTTTTATATAACAAAGCCATGTATGACAAATTCCTTCAATTATTTTCCAATTTTTTTATTAAAATGAATTTTAAAAATTAGCGCTCGTTACACTCCGGTGCCATATCGGATTGAGTGGGCCCAGTGACAGTATTCGATTTACTTCTCGCGACCCCGCAGCTTATGTACACTAGAAATTGCACTATGATAATTACCATACGACGACTGTAAGGTTACGGTAAGAGATATTGTCACGGCCGTAATTCAATTTTGATAGAAAATTTTAAAGTGTAACGGTACACTTAGAAAAGCTGAAAAGCTGAAAAGTCGAGAGAAACAAAAGCATAAGCGACTATGTAACGTCAAATCCTACAGCGAATCGAAAGTACCGTGCTCTTAATATATGGCCAAGAAAACGTACCTTAAAATTGAATAAGAGTTCTTTGCTGACTACAATAAATCTAGTAAGATTAATAAACCTTCTTCGGATTTGTCCAGGATAAGTTAACTAAAAAAATTAAATACAAATTAAAACGAATTAAATACATGCACATATATATGTACACATAATTGACGAATGTTTTGAAAGCGATGCTTTCAGATGGCTTTTGTTTCTTTCTTTAGGGAAATGAAGAAGAAAACTGAAGACATGAGTAAGAAATCTATTCGCTTTTTCTAAACACACTTATGTTAATCTAATAGAAATTATATACATTCTGACATTGTCACGGCTTTCTTTTGTTAATATTTAAATTTTCAAATTTATTTACTGTTTCCACTCGACTTTGATGAGTTCATCTTTTATTCCGTTTTATTACCAACAGCAAAACTGATTGACAGAAGAAAAATATAATTAATTCGTTTACCAAAGACCGTACACTTACTGAAGAGACTAAAACTGCTTGTTTTATTTGGTAATGGTGGAGCGTTTCATAGATGATGTGCGTTTCTTTTACACGCCCTAATATATAGTCGTTGCGTGACAGTATATTGAGGAGCATTAAAATTGACAGCAACAAAATTTATTGCCAAATGTTTTTACCAGAAAACAAAACAAAAAAAAATATAACTAAGAAATATTAAGTCATTCTACAAATAGTGCGGGTTACCAAAGTGCGTCAAAAAACAAAAAGTAGAAAAGCGAAAATATAAACTATACGTTTAAGCTTATTGTAGTTGACTTTCCAAAAAATCGTTCCGCTTTAAAACCTGTAAAGCAACAACTCGACAAAAAGTATCAGGCATAATAGGACATTAAAAGGAAGTGGGTTGCTCTCAAAATTCCCAAATTTTGTTGGGGAAAACAAATTCCGTCCGCAAGTACAACACTTAGTAAACCTTAGTGACACGAATTATATCAAACCTGTTGAAACACTAGCAAAGAAATTTCGAACTTAGTTCTTCAAAAATTTACGGACATCTGCGCTACGTTATCAAAGCTAACAAATTGACTGAATAATTTTGTGGCGAATCATTACGTCTATGTGGAGCGATTTTGGCGTCCCAAAAAGAATCTTTTGTTCATTTAACGCGAAGCATGAAAGGTGGAACATCTCATCATGGCAATACAGGTCTTCGGTTATCTTGCTAGTAACTCGAGTGTCCTTAGTTAAGCTTAGAAGTAAATTATGTGCGTTACATTTCATTTCGTGCACATTTTGCTTAATCATTTTGGCGGAAAAGTAAACAATTCTTCATTGGCGGCACTCAACGATGAAATTTTCCCACAATAACTTAGCGTCGATGGCGAAAATGTGTTATGCTTTATACTTTTTGTCTTGTTAGAACCGTCAGAGACGTGTATTTATGCTTGAGATGATAATCGTTTACTATAAAATTAAACACTCGACCTGGTATGCTACAGTAGCCGTGTCTCCACTTGATCATGTTTTGCTCTTATTCTCCCAGTTGCTGGTTTGATCAATCACGGCAGTTTCGCATTCTTGCAAAATCATTAAGTCAGTAATTTTGCGATGAAAACATGTTCTTCGTAGGATTGTTGTGTGTGTGTATCAAACGACATCAAACATGGTGATCGCCTGGCTTCACGTCCATAAGCAAGCTCAATTCTTTGATTTTAGATAGGGCCAATAAATTCGGCTCATTAATAAACCTCCGGTATTAAACAATAATGTTATCTTGCATCTTCGCACTTCTATCTAACAGTTCGAGGTGTGTACGAATATGCGAATATTTTGTAATAAAACCTTCAACCTATCGGAAGAAGTGAAGATTGAAGACGAAGATTGTAATAAAATGTAGATGGTTTGGAAACCTCCACTTAAAGTGTGTACTGATTAAATGAACCGACTTTGACAAGTTTAAACATTAAAAAAACTAGAATGTACCTCATGACATAACCTCAAAAAGCCAAACGAAATGAAAACGTGCATATGGAACATAATTTAGAAATCATATATACGAGATGAAACGAAGCAAAAGGATCGGAAGAATTTATTTTACATCAAAAGCAATTCTGTTCGGACAAGGCCGACTAATAAATTGTCCACACCACTCCGCTTAATATCATTCTTTAACTATCTTCATCATCAAAAATTAGAAATTGTTGTGTTATAAGGGTCCAGCAGACGGGATAAAAATAGACTCCATGACATTCCTGCATAGATTTATATCGAAATATAATATAAATCACAAATCTTTTTTTGCTTTAATAAGCTTTTCAAAAGTGGGTGTCATATGCGAAATGATAGTAAAACTCGTCCAATCAAATTCAGTTTTTGGGCCAAATCAGTCAAGACAGCGTTTCCATATTTCCATGATAGTGATCTATAGCTTGAACTCAAAAAAGTATGAATGGATATCAAAGAAACAGATATGATTAAATTCAGTCGGAAGATAATATTGAATCGATCAATGTAATATGAACTGGTTTAAAGCTCAAGTTTTTCTAGATTTAGCATACACCCGCACTAGTTGGTTGCAGTACATCGTATACTCTTAGTAGTGTAGAATACATAATTAAACAACTAACATCAATATAATTTAATTGAACAATTTTAATTTTTGTTTAAATTTAATTTTCGATTAAATAAAACGGGAATAATTAAAGAGAGAACATTAATATCAATCCCGAAGTATTTATGGAATGATCTAATATCAATAGCGTATAATCGAAAAGTTAATCGGTACACGCTAAGCGCAAGTTCTTTATTTGAATCTTCTCGCTTTTCTCGTTTCTGGATATGTGTAGAAATTTGTATTCACATTCTCGTTCATAATAGCCGAATAAAATCTAAATGTTAATCTGATAGAGCTTTTAAGCTTTAAAGTCTCTTTCAAAGTCATTGCATCAAATCAAAATAACAACACGTGGTATTAACTCAAACAGACATTCAATGAAAGTAACGTTTTATCTCTCTTTTTCTAAGACTCGCCACTTGTGGTAAGCGTATGCTAAGTTCATGCGAAGGTATGCAACACCAACTACCTATTCCTCTTTTTATACTAATCGATCCCTAATCAGTTTCTAATTCGATTTAAGCAATTTTTTTCAAATATTTCGATAAAATCAAATACATTCATGCACTTTAATTCAAAAAATGATTCAGTCGATCGAATTATTTTTACGATCACTATCCTTTTACTTCTTGTATTATATACATAACGATGGCGTTATATCCGACATATTTCCTCCACATATAGGCGAGATGTTATTATTATAATTTTTTAGACTAATGAAATAAATACTTAGACTAAAAAGAAAACGTTGAGCACTAGTAACATAGGCTATCGGCTTTTGGACAAGATAGGACCAAGTTGTCAAGCTCAGCTTGTATTGTAAACATTCCTATAAAAAATAAGACTTCATCTAACAAAAATTTCTAATTTCCAAAAAAAAAGCATGGAGAGTATCCTTCTTGGGCTATTTTGAGCAGTTTCTCCAATGCCGAGAGCCTCATGAAAAGTACGACTTTATAAGGAAACAAATAAGAAAACTATATTCAATTGTGTCCGAATGTTTATATCGTGAAGTCGTTGCAGTTTATGAGCAACAAGTGTGAGAGAGAGGAAGAGAGAGAGAGAGAGAGAAAGCAAAAGTGTTCTCAGTACTGGTTGTACACAAGTGTGGGCTTTGTAAGTGTGTTCTTCGCCCTGTTTGGGCCGCTTCCAAATTCTGTTGTAAATTTTTAAGCGGAATTTTCCTTTTTGCCAACGGGCGGATGTTTACCACAGGTACTGCACAGACAGACATGTTTAGGTGCATTCCGAATTTGAAACTGGCCGAAAACTTATATAGTTAATGAGGTTTTTGAAGCTTGCTTCTTTTTATTGGAAAGAAAATGAAATTATGTAACACTATCAATTTGAGTGGGCGTGGGCCATTTTATCAACCACAAAAAATGCGTTCAGATTTTTTACATTTACCTGCAGTGGTTTATGAGTAACGACCGACTTTTTATTCCTTTGAAAAGCCAAGGTCTTCTCGGTTTACCTTTTCTGTGGGCGTATCTTTCCACCGATTTGGCGCATTTGCAATATCAACATGCGTGCAAAAACTTCCAATGTTGCTTCCAAATTTGAAGTCGATAACATTACTTTTGCGCCAGGAGAAACAGACATTGTACAAAAGGAAAGACGGACAGACACACAGTTATGCCTAAATCGATTTAGAATTTGATGCTGACCAAGAATATATTTATCCTGTGATGTCTATGATGCTTCCTTCTAGGCGTTGCAAACGTTGTGGCAAGATGAATATACCCCTCATCTTTCCGTGATGAGTATAAAAAGAAAACTAAGGCTTTTCTATGTTGAGGGCTATATGTTAAGTACAGTGGGAGATTGTGAAGCTATAAATAGCGGTGTAAGATTAAAGTTACAAACTTTGGTTGAAATAAGATTGTTTTGGAGATAAACTTAAAGAAGAATAAGGATAGAGAGTAATTAAGAAGACAAATTTACTTTTCTGATAAAATGAGTTAGTTCGATGTAACGAACATCGTTTCTTGCATTAAAGTGACGATAAACGTCAACGCATAAACTGAAAAGCCGGAAGGACCTTCTTGTATCGTTATCAGATTGGTGATGTTTCAAAATAAGATGTATAGCAGATTGTCTAGTATTAAAAACTTCCCAAATATCATTTAAAATGGCACGAATTATGATATCTATCATCAAGAAACGAGGGGTGTACTCATCTTGTCGAAGCATTTGCAACGCCCAGAACGAAGCATCAGTCACCCCGCAGATTATATATTAGATGCTTGCATGTGTTTTGATCAATTGTTCCCTTGAAAAAGGCATTTATTTAGAAAAATTGCTACGATATACATTTCGATTAATATTTTCCACAATTTTCTACTACGTGCCGAAAGAACGATATTCGTTTAGCAGCTATCGAATGATCGACATTTTCGCACTTTTTATTGATTTCGAAACCGCTTGCCAGCCAAGCTGTGCGGCATCCACCTGAACAAATTGTAACCAGAAGGTGCTATGGCTAGTGCATACGCTGGATGCGGCAGATCTTCCCATTCGAACTGCAACAGCTCCTCTTCGATAACCCTTGTAAGTTAGGGCCGAACGTGGTCATGTAAGAGGAAGACTTTACGTCTGCTAACCGCTACTGCTGGTCTCTTTGCTCATTTGTAATCGGTAGACATCTGAAGTAAGAGTTGCATTCGGTTTTAGGAACGCGAAGTACACTATACCTTGCTGATTCGACCATAAGCACAGTAAAATTTTACGACCACGAATATTCCGCTTCTGTGTCGATGTGGATGGCTCTGCTGGACTAACGCATGACTTTTGGCACTTGGAGTCAGTGTAGTAGATTCACTTTTCGCCGTCGAAAACTCTTCTTTTCTTGCCTGGTAAGCTGTGAAACAGTGATGTTGAAACGGTTCGAAATGGCATTTTCAGTCAATTCGTATAGCAGCCATTTTCCCTCCTTCTGGATCTTTCCCATCGTATGTGAACGTCTGGAATGGATTGTTGATACATCAAGTGCTAAGCTAAGTTCGAAGGATCTTTGAGAGTTTGAGCTGGGTTTTCGTCCAATACGTCTTACAATTCATTGTGTCGAACTTTATAGGTCCTCCAGCCCGTTCGTTTGTCATAAACATCAAAATCACCATTTTTAAATTATTGAAATCAAAACTGATAACTAGGATATGATAAGGAAGCATCACCATAAACTTCTAACCGGAGGTGTGTCGTAGGCTTCGGCAGTGGATTTCTTTAAATCAAACAATAAAAGTAATAGATGCCGAAAATGCAATTTTGAGCGTTTCATGGTTAGAGTGTGTGCGCAGCGAATAATTGGTCAGTATCAAATTCTAACTCGATTTAAGGATATCTGTCTATCCGTGTTTGCCGTCTATGTAATGTCTGATGTAAACATTCTCTTGACCGCAAAAATGAAGCTTTCGATTTCAAATTTGGCAGAAACAATGGAAATGAACCAAATCGCTTAAAAGACACGTCTGCAGTACTGCACAAAGGCGAATGAAAAGCATTAAAAAATTGGTTTTTGACAATTACTCATAAACTGTAGCAGATAAATGTATACAAGTTTGACCGCAAATTCTCTGGGCGATACTATAGTATCTTTATAAAAATGGAAAAGATGGACCACGCCCGCACAATATTATGGTGTATCAAAATTTATTTCAATTTTCTTTCTTTTCAGTACCTTTATAACGCGCAGAAACAACCTTCAAAGACCTCATAAAGTATATAAATTCTTAGCCAATTTCAAATTTGAAACGCAGCTAAACATGTCCGTCTGTTCGTCTGTTCAGCTGCCTGTCTGCGCAATTGTGTTGTCTTTGTGGTAAACTTTCCCCCATTAGCGAAATTGAAGATATCGCCCACAAGAAGAAGAATTGCAAGAATACTTATATATTTTCAGCAGCGTACGGCATCTTCTGAAAATATTCCGTACTTCATAAGACTTTCAAGTGATTATATGTTGATTTTTAATTTATTTAAAATGACAACATATTCGCACATAAAACCTTAAAGTGTAGAATACAAAAACTAACAAACCAATCCGCCATTAATAATGGCACTCTTTTACTTCACCCGAAGCACTCTTTCGCTATCTTTACTTTTTGTTTTTGTTTTTTTTTTTTTTGTATTGTTTAGATGACATAATTCAACACAACAATAACTGGCGTACGCTAGTATTTAAGACAACAGTTTTTCGTAAAATTGTTTGAGCAGTTACCTGCTCGCATCATGGCCGCATCAAACCGTTGCTTGGCAATAAATAAATATTTTCTTTAATAAGAGAAATACTTCTGTTGCTTTTGAAAAAGAACTTAAATGAAAAAATTCACCGCAAACAAAGTTTCACAATTTTCTTGTTATTTTTCTTTTCTTTTTCATCTCTCTGTGTTTTTATTAAGTTAAGAACTTTTCAAATTTCCTTTCATTACCAGATATAATTTGATGATGTTTTATTGTAACGGTAACCTTTTTACGCAATACTTTGCTTATGATTTCTTCTCTTGAGCTATTTCTTTTTCCTATTTTATTAGTCTCCTCTAAATGCTTTATATATGCGATTTCTTACGTTCGCCCATAATCGCAAGCCATTTACACCCATCCCAAATACTTTAACGCAGTCAGCCAGAAAGGTATTGCATGTCAATCGTTACCTAAAGACAACACGTCACAAGAGCATACACAGTAATGCACATAAATACCGAACATACTGTGATAAACGTGTACAAGCCGCTTGCCAAAAAATTCTTACCGGATATTCTCATCATTCCTCATCAAATTAATGTTTTGCGCTTAGAGAGTTGAAAACTGTGAATCGCTCAATAAACTGCATTCGAATCTTCTTGGTTGCGGCCATACACCATCAAACTATAGAGATACTATATCAAATGTTGCCAAAGTAATGGGTCTTTACGTGCTAATCAGATGCTCTCAGTTATGATATAATTTATATACAACATTAATAATTTACAAAACATTTAAGTAATCTAGTCGCGGAATCCTGTCTGATCGAGAACTGCCCCTTAATGCATATATCCGCGTTATCGTGAATGGAGCGAAGGGCAATTTGGGATATATGCGGAGTTTGGGAAATGAAAATTGCAACTTGATTGAGATTGGTATGAGTGCGTTTGCTGTGATTTCCAAAATACTTAACACGCGACTACTCTGTAGCGTTGGTGATTATGTTGCGTAGCTGAGAATAGGAGCGCAGTTCATTTCGCGGCCTGTACGTAAAACATAGAAAATCCGCCTTTCGGTCGCGTTGACGACGTACGCAATTGTTCACCTATCCTTGTCCTTCAATGTAAAAGAGCAAAAAAAAAAAACATCTTCTCAGCTCATGAAGGCCTAATTTTCAAGAAAAGATCTATACGGGAACAGTTCCCGTGCTTTAGACCAATACACAATAACAGTTCAAATTTATCGTAGTAAATTTATTTGTCAAACCATTTTTATAATAAGATACTAGATATGTGAGTATGTTGCCGTAGAAAGGGTTATTTTTCATGATAACGCTTACGTGGAAGGCGAACAGTGTTCCTGATGTTTTGCACCCAATTTTTTCGAAAGATGTTTAAAGTTGACAAATTTTTTTCATATAATGGTTTTACGAAAATAGAAATTTTCTTACTCATTGGCAGTACAAATGGTCCCTTCCAATCCATTTTGAATAGCGTTCACCGGTGCAGCGTTGCCAAAATATCGCGAAAACGGACTGGACGACAATCATGCTCAAGTCGATTCAGAAAATAACCGACAATCAAATTAGTATTACGTACATAGTTCTTAAGTGCGATACCCTGCTGGCTCTCTCTCAAATCTGTAACGTGTGGCTTTGATGAAACAATTTCTGTTGTGCAGATAATGTAACCATGCATTGCCGAGATTGTTAAGTTCAGTTAAGTTAAGTAAAGAGTTTGATAGCGGGAGATGTTTTTTGGTGCCATTTTTTTGGAGGGCTTTTGCTTCGCGGCTTGTTCGGGAGGGGACATGGAGGAGAGACGACAAAAAAGAAAAGAGTTCTTTGTTCTGCTCACCGAAGATCCTTTGAAAAATTATCGCAAATTTATAGTGATAGTAGTTTTTTTTTTGGGTTATTATTACGATTTGCTAAAGCACTTATGCAAACGAGAAAGATAAAGGTGTTAGAAAAACAAATGGCTTTTGAACTGAATCAAGAGAAAAAGAAAAAGTGAAAGATTCCAAACAAATTAATTTATGTGAAAAAAAGAAAAAAAAAAAAATCCGAAAAACTACTACTTTTGAGGAAAATTGTTAAGGAATCAATCGTTGAGAAAACCTATAAATGTAGTTTAGTTTAAGTAGAGAATACCTTCTACTAAGGTACTGTATGTAAACATATTTCATATTGAAAAACTATATATACGCAAAACGAGTATGTACACTATGGCTAATTACAACAGAAATGGTGACTTAACTGCACTTACAAGGCAACAAAAGCCTAATCAGATGGAACATCAAGAAATGAGATATATATATATATATATATATATATGTTATACGATCATTTAAAAATCAAATGAATATCTTCAGTACGGACGAATAATTGTAAAAATGAAAAACAAACGAAATCCATTTGAAATAAATTTTGTTGCTAACATTCGCATAAGAAAATGCTTCCCGCCTTTGAGAGAAATAATCGATTATTTTAATATTTCTTGGCAAACAAATTAATAGATAATAATGTGTTGCCAATAAATGTAAAGGCATAACAAAAAAGAGTAAAAGAAAACTTTGAACGTATGTTTCAAAACAATTCACTTGATCTAGTCCGTGGGCTTTGAAATAACAAAGATAATGCAGACGCTATATATATTCCGCAGGGCAATGAAAAAATTAAGCGAGACTTGCGTCAAGACAACATTAACGTTAAATGCAAAGCAAATTTAACTTACGCCTAGTCAAACTTTTTTATTGCCCCAAGTACATGGTGAACCTGTAACTTAATTGCCATAATAAAAGCAGCACCATCATTTGCCGCGTCGTTAACCGTATACGTTATAAACTATTATGAGCTCAAGTTTTCTTTTGTTATTATATCTGCCTACATAACGTTTTTCTGAATGTTCAGTAGGCTTTCTATTTCCCTTAAGATTGTAAATTTTTTTTTTTTTTTTTTTTTTTTTATATTATTCAACAAAATTTGAATAATTTTTGGTATTATCGTAAAAATATAAAATGTTCTCGTTTTTAGAGTCAAACTGTCAAACCAACCCGCTGAAAACAACACTAATCTTGATCAGAATTTATATTTCAAGGCCTATAAAATTCAGTTCACTGAATTTGGCTTTAAAGGAGCTTGAAACAGATCCTTTACTACACAAAACAATCGTAAATAATGATTATTGTAGATGAGCAAAATTTTCGCTTCTGAATTGAAAAACACTCACATGCTTATCATGACACATGTGCTTATGCACAAAAATTCAGAGTTTAGTGCAAACTGGACTGTAATTGTAAATGTGTCCCTTAAACGATTCAGGCGATTTTCACGATCAACCTGCGTGTTTTCCAACCTTCGTGTAGCTGCAATTCAATTACAAGTCGTAAATATTGCTGTATGCAAGTGAGAGGAAATAAGTTTTCGATATTTAGATAAATATCGAACATGTCATCATTAGCTTCATATTCTTTCTGTGTGATGTGCATGCACAATTTTAAATATGTCGATTCAGTATGCAGTATAAGATGCGGTCATGTTTTCCATGAGAATTGTATTCAAACTTTACGTATAACGTAATGCGACGCATTAAGGTGAACCTAACGAGTAAATCAATCATAAATTTCTCTTTATTGTGCAGCATCGAATGTATAATTGTTATGAAATTGTTTCTTAATTTTGATGGTAACAAAATGGAGGGAATAAAACAATGGCTAATTCAATTGCAAAAGATCGAAAAATCGATCATACAATTGAGAGAGCAACGTACTGTAATTAAGATTTAATTTAATAAATTGAATAAGAAAATTGCTAAAAATGCCCTTGGCGAGAAGGATTTCATCATGTATCCATCCGATAGATACAACGTTATTATGGGTAATACTTGGGGAAAAAAAAGGTTTGTTACTGAAAGTCGATAAGAAAATAATTATTTATAAAGTTTTTTTATTTAAAGACACAGTGAATTTATGATAACGACAAATAGGAAGCGCCGCCTTCACAATAGTACTGCAAATAATATCATAACAAGAAAACACTCTGAAAAAAAATCAATCTTTGTTAGCGCAGACCGTGGGAAAACTAAATGGTGTTCCTTTATTTAAGACAGCCATAAACGGAACAAAGACAATGCAAAAGAAATTTATTAAAAAGAATCAAAATGTCTAAGGCAGTGCATTATAATGAACCGAACAGGATTTTTATGCGTATAATTACCCGTATTCGTGTTTATTTAGAACCATTTATTCTTATCTCTATAAACCGTTTGTAATTAATTTGCATTTGTTTCTCTGATCAATTTAAACAATTTCAAATAAAAATAGATTTTTATAAAATAAAAACAATATGAAAATTTGTATCTTTATACCCCTAAACCCCTATAAGAGAAATCAAGTCTTAATGATACCCTAAATTATTTGTACCAGCCCTTTCATTTAAATAGAAACAAAAAACTTTGCTTTTTGTATATAAGTATCATATATATAGCATAAGATTTTGTTATCAACAAAAATTTAAATTTCTTCTATGCTTTCATGATGACATATTGTTAGTAAAGTGAACATTCAAAGCTTAAAAAAATTTTGTGGGCTTTTATTACATATTTGTATACAATATGTACATGACAGAAGTAATCACGATTTCTACAAAAAAAATGAGTCCCATTTTCAACTTTTTGAGCCCTCATCGGGAACGAGCTTTACTCCTTGGGAGATTAAAATACTTTACAGACTTATGAATGACCACATTTATGATAAATTATATTTATTTTATTTATTTTAGCACAAACAAGTTCAGCTCTGCTTACAACCCGAGTCCAACTGTAGCATGTAAGCAAATTATATTCGGTCGGGACCGTATCGAATCTTTTATACCCATCACCGTTATCTTAAAAAAGACGAAAAAAGTAAAAAAATTGAATTTTTACGCTCTATCATATGGAGTGGGCGCGGCATATGGAGTTTACCGCAAATATTACGCAGTTACGTAGACAGACAGGTGGATAGACGAACAGACGGACATGCTTTGGGTGTATCCCAAATTTGCAACTGGCCAAGAATTGATATGCATTATGGAGTCTCTGATGCTTCCATCTGGGCGTTGCGACGTTCCGACGAAATGAATATAGCCCTCATCCTTCGGTGACAGGCATAAAAAAAAAAGTTGACGTTATGGTATGTGATGATGAAAGAACTACGGATATTTTATTTATTTATTTATTAAATGTTACGGACGTAAAACTGCAGACTAGCAATATAGGTAAGAGCAAATGCTTAGAGCAATAATATGCATCCGCAGTTATTCGCAGATATAAATGTGTGAGTGTTTCGGTTGTGGTTTTCACTTAGTAAGATTACGTACATTTACTCTAAAGTTATTAATCATACGCCGCATAAACGCTTAATTCGATTGTTTATTTCGACTTTAAGTGCAGAAATTTTACCTTTAGTTTAACATTAATCATACGCGATGTAAACACTATTTTAACCCTTAACGAAAATATCCCGGCATACCGGCGACATGTCGTAATATGTTAGGAAATCTGTTACATTCGGCCTTAATTATACATGCAACAATTAATAGACGAAGATGAAAGTGGTAATTGCGATAGTTCTGATAGTGACTTACTTCTTAAACAATATTATGGACAATGATGAATAATATAATAATAAAGCATTTAAGAGAATGGGCTCGTTCATTAACGGTTAAATGAATTACAAATGGCGAATGCTTTCAGATTACAAACATTATTCTAATAGACAGTGGGATGAGACTTAATTGCACGCATACATTTGTACATCATAACTTAATGTATAAGTATTCGGATTCCGTGGTATTAATAATCGTTGTGTGTTTGGGGCGTAATCTTAGTATTATTATTGCCTTCGAAGAGAAAAAGAGAGAGAAATATTGATAAATACACCTAGCTCAGAAACGCAAGGCGGGTAAGAAGATAAGAAAATTTACATTTTCAGAGTTTCGATGCGTACGTCTGCTATTCTCCTATTTGAATTTCAAGTGACGAAATGATGACTTAAAAATTTCCCACTAGGTACAGTTTCAAAAGTTGATCTGACAAACTGTCAGATCATCGGTCTATTGATGCATTGATTTATTGGTTAGCCGAACGGTTGGTTTTTGGATCTGACAAATCTCTCAATTTCTTGATCCATCGGTTCGCGGGTCAATCAATTTCTGAGTTTATTATTACTGTTAATATCTGTTTCCACGTGACCGCGGCCAAGCTTCTCAATTCTGTTTGTGTTCCGACGCTGAGCTTTTGTGCCCCTTTTTTGCGATTGCCTTTTATGAGATTATTACAGTTAGTGTGCAAAAATGGAACACACATGATCATATTTAAGCAATTCGATGTTATAAACATATGACTTCTATTTTTATTTTTGTTTAAGTAACTGATTCATTCTACCGCTACTATTCTGCTTACACTCGTCACCTATCAAGCAGAGATATATTCATCATCCTATCAAACGTTTGCAAGCAGAGATTCAACAAAGTATATATATTCTTCATCAGCATAAAATTTTCCGTCCATCTGTCCGGCTATGTAATGTCTATTGTTCACCTTCTCTTGGCCGCAAAAACCAACGGAATCGACTACAAATTTGGCAGACACATTGAAGTTCTTGCACGCAGCATGGTATTGAAAATTAAGTAAATCATCAGAAGGACACGCCTAGAGTACCACGTAAAGTGATAACACCTCTCTTTTTCAAAAGATCTAGAAAAATTTGAACGTGGATACCACAGTACCTGCACAAAAGTGGAAAAAATCGTCCACGCCCACTTAATTTTATAGTGTGCCATAATTTGTTTTCTTTTCAAAACATTTATATAACGCACAGAAGTCAGTTTCTAATTCGCATAGTATCGGCTAGGAGTTTGCGAAAGAATTTGGATAAGGAAAAAAAATTCTCAAAGGATTCGCATATAACGCCCACACGCCTATGCGACAAAAACTTTTATTTTGAAAATGAAAAAAATCAACCATGTCCACTCCTCATTCTAGAGCACGAAAATTGGATTTTTGTACTTTTTTTTGTCTTTCCTAGGATAACAGTGATAGCTATAATAGATTCGGTCACAATCAAATATAATATTTTTATTTTTTTTTTTTTTTTTTTTTAAACATAGTATAGGAGAGAGAGTACGTGTAATTAATTCATGGGATGCCTTAAGCATATATATGTGAGTATCGCAGAGAGGACGACAACGTTATTATTCCTCATGTCTAGGATATGAAAATTCACAATAATCACAAAATTAAAATTCAGTGCCGGCAGCTCGTTCCTTTTGCTTGCTATATACGTATGATATGTGTAATTAATTATTTTATCCCCATAGCGATGTAAAAGCTCGCAAATGTGACGGATAATATTGTATGCGACTTAAGGGGTACCTAAGCAAACTTTGATATTGCGATTCTACGCGCTAGCGTTGAGGACGGGCCCTCTTCAAGTTCATTCAATGAAGTTTTCTACATTACTCGGTGTATAAACTGCAGTAACTTGTCTACTGTATGCATTTATAGTCGGGCCACGCATTTGCAAACCAATGTTTTTCGATAGGATACGAAGGTGTTTCCCAAAAAATTTTTTAACGTGCAAATCCTCTCGCCTCCATTCGTACACAATAATGTCTGTCATACTGATTATTAAGAACGGTTGATAATTTTCACGGTCGATTAATTTCTACTGAAGGAAGATATTTTCGCATTCTCTTTTTTAATTTAGGGCAGGTAAGTAAACGAGTCGGACCACTTTTAGACAGAAATTTTTGCTAGTGAATCGACAGTAAGTTCAATCGTTCATTTCTTTTTCTTTCGAAGTTACTTGGATTTTTGTCGCTTATGAGCGTGTTTATAGGCTTATCACAATTAAGCTTTAACTCGGGATTTTAAGTCGAATCAAATAATGCATAGCTGAAAGTTTAAACTTCCTATGTTAATTTTGAACTTTCTTTGCCACATTGAGCATTTCACAACGAAGGCCACGATTTCACTCTCCTTTCCCCAGCGAACCCTCTCTTTATAAACAGCGACAGCAATAGAAACCGCTTGCTTCTGTTCAACGTACAGCTTTCAACGTGTATATGTCCATATATGAAAATTTTCACGGAAAAAATGTCACCTGACATCTGGTCTGCCAAGTCCCTCGACTTAACAATTTTATTTAGTTGGAAATTTGCAGAAAATTTCATTGTTTTATTAACTGCTAACGCACTTGGTGGAATAACTCAAGCTGCTCTATGGAAAATAGCAAATAGTTGCCCAATGCTAATTATATATGTATATATATATAATATATATATATAAAATATATGAAGATTCCATTGCTCATACATATCCGTCATTCCCCTAAGTAGCTGGAGTAGGTAAGAACTGCGAATGCCACATGGGTGTGCGTCGCGTCAAACCTCGACTGCGGTAGAGATTTCTTTGTTCGTAGCTATAGTATGTGCTTAGCCGGTACATTAATCGGGCACGAACACATTAGACTTCGGCCGCTACCTCCCAATTTCTTTCCTATTCCACTCTACTTTCTGACGATCCCCGTAGTATACGAATGTTGGATATCGACTGAGTTATTGGTTATGATAAGAAAAAAATATATATGCATATGTAAATCCTCAAGCAAACGCACGCACAAGCGCAAACAAGTGTTTCTTCCATAACATTAATGCATCCAAGCGCATTTAAGTGAATCTGTTCCATTATGGTACACATATGTTTATAGTGCGCTGCCTAGCATATACATCTTGCACAAATGTGTAGCGAATTACTACTTCATTGTTAGTTGGTTCGTTTGCTTATTTATCGCGGAGAAGAACCAGCTGTTATTTTATTTTTTTTTTTGTTTAGATTTTGACAGCACTTTATACTTCAACTTGAATACGGCATTTCGTTAATCAACGTTTATTTTGTGTTGGCGTGTTCAGCTCGTAGAATGCAATAAATAATTTCAATAAAGTTCGAAAAGTTGGTGCTCAAATTAAATTTTCATTCGATTGCGGAATTTCGCGTATGGTTTGCATTGCTAATAATTAATTGACTGAGATATTGATTTTTATTCCTAATTTCAATTTTACTTTTTACAATTACTATTATTATTTTTATTAATTTAGCCAGAGAATAAATTGTAAGA
Organism: Glossina fuscipes; assembly: GCF_014805625.2. Classification (NCBI taxonomy): domain Eukaryota; kingdom Metazoa; phylum Arthropoda; class Insecta; order Diptera; family Glossinidae; genus Glossina; species Glossina fuscipes. The sequence goes on from NW_023998431.1 coordinate 35,704, forward strand.
TTAAAGTCTTAAAACACAGGCATCTAAGGCTATCGACTTTATTGAAAACTTCATCGCACTTGAGATTTCAACCTACAACCATTGAATTGCTAATCGGGACTTTTTGCTTACTCGGCCAATCGGGCCGATTGGCTAAGATGTTAAATTTATCAACTAAATTTTTACTATTTTCTAATTTTAATTTTTTTTCCAATAAAAATTAGGTGTTTTTTTTTTTTTTTAAATATCTGATATGGATTCAATTATTACTTGTTTTGTACGGTATTTAAGTATTTTTCAATCTTACATAAGTTTTATATTTTTTTTATTTTTTTTTTTACACACTTTTCTAATAAGTATATCTACCGTGTAAAATAAGAGTTGAGTGTATAATACTTTCGCTTACCACTAGTTGAAAACTTAACACTACCATTGAATTGTATTTGCATAAACCGTTATCAAACTGAGTTCGGTAGACGGTTCTCTTTATCGAGTAAAATTAATATCGAATTTGCGTTTGGAATTGATGGTTCTCGGTAACGAGCACTCGTTAACAAGAATTCGGTTAATAATACTCGATAGTATATTTGTGTTTGCTCGATATCGAATGAGAAAACTTAAATCTTAAATCTTAAGTGGAAAGCAACATAACTACTGAGAAAATCGAGTAATTAATTTCGGTGCTTTTATCTGTTTGTGTCATAAAGTATGAAAATGAATAAATGATTATGGAATTAAGAAAGAAATCTCCGACAACGACAAAAAGTGAAAATATAGGATTACTAGCAAATATTTTAAAAGTATGTGGGAACCGTGACATATACTATGGAGATTATATAATATATCAAGGTAGCAAGTATGAAATTTAAATTCGGCGTGGGCCGAATCTCGCCTATCCATTACGTCAATGCTTGGTCCATCTAAGATTTTAATGTCTAAGAAAGCGGTGTTTTTTTAAACGCCCACCACAATTAATTTAGAATTAATATACCGTTACGAAATTCGCTTCTTTTGATACGGTTTATATAACAAGATCGTGGTTTTATTTACAATTAATTTGTTTAAGTGCAAGACTGTTTACAGTTTACTTAGTTTGACAGCATTCTTAACTTACGGTTTCTTTTCGACTCAAATGCTTTTTCCCGCCTGACTAGGCCCTCCACAAATATTCTGTTTATATACATTTTTACAAGCATATCACTATTACCCAAGTTAATGGATTCATTTTCTATCCGTTAATTCACTTTTCCCCTTATCTGTCACGTTCGTCGACAGCTGAATGACACGCCACGAATTTGTACTTGCTTCTTCCTTCTCTCGGAAATTTATTTTGTGGGAATATCAATTAGTTGAAATAAACTGGATTTGGGGTTTTCGTAACAACACTTAATTTCTCGATTCCTAATCTCCATATGCTTTTATGTGATAACCATATCAACGGTATTGTTACGAAAAAATTACTGCACCATGTCGTCATGACGGAGATATTTAATTTAGAACTAACACAATTCTCTTCGCGGATTCTACTTTCCAAGTTCGTTTATTGGATATCCATACTGCTGGCATTATTGAAAAAAAAAATTGATTCAAGAGTTCGCGGTGTCTACTACATCCGTTATATTTTAGTTTGAAGTATTCACAGAATAGTTTTAAATATTCTGCCTTGTTTGCCTTAGGATAAATAATAATATAAAAAATAAAATTTAGTCATTTGTAGCGTTGTGTGGACATGGCTGATTTTTTCCCTTTTTTGCACGTAAAAAATACACTGTTTCGTAAAGTAAAAACGGAAAATTTTAGCTTTCTCACTGTTATAATTTCTGACTAACGAGCAAAAATGCACAAATTTTTATTAAAAAACTTATCTTACATTATACTTTAGTCTTTCGTGTGCCTATCACACCATCTTGTTTTCTCATGCTCAAGCGACAGGCCGCAATTTTTGGGATATTTGACGAATCGACGCTGTACACCGACATGTTATTTGGAAAAATTGTTATATGAATAAACGAAGTCTCCTACTGTGCCGTTTTTACTTTTTAAAGAGTAAGTTAGAAAGTCAAAATATTTGGAGGAAAATTTTAGGAAATCAACCTTGAACTGCATTAAATTGAAGAATATTTCCGAATGCCTTCGGACATAAGTGTTATATTCCATAAAAACAAGGCATCTCGCTCATTACCACGCTTAGGCTATTCCATCTGCCCATCTGCTATTAGTCTTCTCAAACTCATTAGCGCGGGAGTTTGGATTGTAGAAAATTGAAACTATTCTATCTCCTGGTTTGCTAGTGAATTCTTAGAAACTGAATGATAACATTTGTCATAAAAGACAATGTTACCGATCGTGAAAAAGAACTTCTCACATGCTGTTCGAATGTTGAAAATCAGAAATACTTAATACGCGAACCCAGGAATGAACTACGCAACATCTATTTAGAAGTTAGAGTCAGCTCCCAGCAGACCTATAAACAGTAAACATAAAATAATTTCCAAAAAAAAAAAAAAAAAAAAGAGAAGAGAAGCAAAAAAAAAACACCATCGTGGACTGCGGCCCAATATTAAATACCTTACACCATCCTACAATTATTCATATAACAAATTCTCAAAATAATAAATATATGGGAAGTTATCGAAAAAGTGATCCGATCCGAGCTTAAATCAATTCAGAAAGTGATTCGGAATCGATAGGTACATTAAAAAAAAGATGGGTCCATCTCAAGTACTTCTGGGAGTGTTGGAGGGTATAAAAGTGAAAAAACTTTCAAAACTTTTACACCGACATTGAATTGATTGTTCTGGGATATATTTCATGCACTTGCAAAAACCTTTTTAGCCTAATAATAGCCGGATAATAGCGGCTTTCATTCATCCACTATACTTTATGGAATATCAAATTTTCTCAAGGCTTCTTACTCGTCATCCTGCTGCACAAAATTTTTGTACGCACACTGTACATTGCCAGCTAGCGAGGAAAATGAAAAGAAACATTATCTACGTATGATAGAGTAAAGGAAATGTAAACATTTTCAAACTCTCAAACGGACGAGCATTCCCCGCTCTCGCCTATTAAATTAACAAACCGGATTTCATTGGTGAAATACGTAGAATGAAAAGGAAAAAGGAAATTAAGTGTACATCAAAGGTTCTAATACATCAGTGATTTTGTGCATTAATAATACGGGACACTGCGGATTTTTTCTTCCCGCATGTATCTATAGGAAGATTTGTTGGTATTATATATATATTAACATTTCCTTCTTTTTTTTTTTTTTTTTTTTGTTTGTTTTTTGTTTATGCATCTAATGGAAAGATAAAGTGAAGCGAAAAAAAAAAAATTAAATTGAAGCGGTTTTTTAGATTAGTAAAGGAACTGCAATTTTCTTATTCTTTTTAATGGTTCGTTTTCAAAAAGCATTTTCTCAAAGAACGTAATGGCCACACGCACACGCGCTTTCATACACATTCACATTCGTCAAGTTGGCTTTGCAATTACATTTTCCCAAATTTTTTTTTTTCTTGCTATTTATTTTATATTATTTTTATACAAAAAGGGAAAAACCAATAAAAAAAAAAGACTAAATTTAAAATTAAAATTAACAGAAAAATTGCAATTGATTTGAAAAATTTGAGTTATCACACAAGACACTCAAATGTGAATACATAGGTTGTAAAAATAAATTATTTCTTGTTTTTTTTTTTTTTTTTTGTTTATTTATTTATTTATTTAAAAAACGGCCACACATAACTGACTCATACAGTTTGCTGTTCTGTTTGGGTCTGAACATCACGTTGGCGGCTTAAACGATAACCTAAATAGGCATCCAATGCATAAAAGCTAAAAGCGAGCAAAGCGAAAAACTGCAAAGAAACGAAAGAGGAAAAAATCAACATCAACACACAAATGTACAGAAATTTTTTATTATTATATTATTATTTACTATTATATTACATTTTGCTATCTGTTTACACCAGGTGAGTGAATTAATATCCTCGTTTTTATTACAATGTGTAAGAGCATGTTCTATCAAATTTTGTTCATCAGCAAACCAAAAAATGGGAAATATGGTTACTGAGTAAGGCGGCAGGAAAGTGATGCCAACCATCGGATCGACGCTCCATCGAAAATATAAAAAACTTATAAGGAGCGTTTGTAAAGCTTAGAAACACAAATCGCGCGTATTGCAATATATTTTCAATTAATGTGTCCGTCCGTCTGTCTCTTAGAAATCGAGATTATAATCGTATCATTGTCTATAGGAAAAGAAAGTTGATTTAAACTTTTTTTTCGATTAACCTTAACAGTAAATTTTTTCGCAATTTTGCCCATTGATCCGCCTACAATTACCGATCGACTTTCAATTTTTTCTAAATTACGTCTGTAAAATTTTCAATTTTCTTTAAAAGTTCAACAACGTTATCAATTCGTAATGTGAGGTGAACCAAGTTAAAAATTCTGCCAGCCTCAGGAGGCTGTATACGAAGGTATATATATAAATATGAGGTGTGTTCAAAAAAAAAAACGATGAAAAATGTAATGAAGTGCTCCAATTCATCAAAAATATTGACTGTGGCAGTTAACGAGACATCCTTGAGCAAAAAAAAAAAAAAAGAAAAGAAGATCTTCACTGAAAGCTGAAGAAGATGTTACAAAACGATTCACGCCTTGGACGACCCAGCACGAAAACGTTAAAGCAGTGAAAAAAATTGTTATGGAGGATCTTCGAATCACGGCGAAGTTTTTTCGGAAATTGCAAAATTTTAGCCAAAAGAATCTGATATATCGCTCACTAGCTGTTCAATGATGTAAACGACGATCTACATTTACGCGAAAGGATCATAGATGGTGACGAAATTGAAAAGACCCATGAAAAGCGAATTAAGAAGGTTAAGACCGCTTCGCTGGAAGTTGTTCAAGACATATGTGGAAGTGCTTCGAGAATTGAGAAAAGCGCTGACACAAATTCGTTTCTATCTAATGGGGATTACTTTGAAGGGCACAAAACAGATATTGATAATTAAATATTTTTCGGGAAAACAAAAAAAAAAGCCTTTCCTTTCTGTATGTATATATATTTAAGTATATGTGTAGAAGATATCATGCTAATGTGATCTTCAGTTTACATAGTTACCTATATATGCTGACAACCATTATATCGTTTATCAATGGATCAACAACGCTATCATACTATCATGCTGTGTATATCTTCATGCTTGCATGTATTTTGATAACTTTTTCACTTAAAAAGGCGTTCATTGAAAAGAATTAGGACAACACATATTAATGAAAGTATTTTGCGGCATTCTCTACAACTTTTCCCTTCTTTCTGCCAGCATAGCGATACCGTGTTGAAAGAACGATATTGGGTTGGGAGCGATCCAACTATCGACCCATTTTTGGACTTCTTCAATATTTCGAAGGCTCTATGGCTAGTGAGTTGCAACAGTGTATCTATGACAAACCTTACGAATCTTGTGGCCGAAGGTTGCCCTGCAAGAGGATGACTTTGCGTCCGTTAATTGCTACTGCTGGTCTTTTTTGCTCGATTCGATTTGTTCAATTGAGGTCGGCAGACATCTGCAGGAGCGGTTTCATTGGATTTTATCGGCTCGTAATATGCTACACTTTGCTGATTCCACCATATGCACAGGAAAGTTTTATGGCAATGAATATTCCGCTTTTACGTCGAAGGAGTTAGCTCTCCCGGATTAACCGATGATTTTTTGCGCTTGGGGTACCTGTAATAGATTCACTTTTCATCGCCAGTCACAATACGCCATAGAAAATTCTTTTTTTTGCCTGGTAAGCGAAATTTTCAGTCAATTCCTATGTTTGCCATTTTCCCTCCTTTCGGATCCTTCCCATCACATGTAAACATCTAAAAACAGTTGAAGGTTGTTTGAAAGCTTTTTGGGAGTTTCACGTGACTTTTCCTCCAATAAGTCTTACAATGCATTGTCTTCGAACTTTTTAGATCCTCAAGGCCGCTGTCTCTGTCATTGACGTCAAAATCACCACTTTTAGGCCGTTGAAACAAAAACCGACAATGGGAATATGATGGAGAAGCCTCATCAAAATCTTTTAAAAATTATCTAATAGAGTTTTTTTCAAATCGAACAACAAACGTAATGAATGCCGGAAATGCGATTTTAAGCGTTCCATGATTAGCGTCTGTGTACACTGAATAACTTAATAATATTAAACGAAAAATGATTACTTTATGTAGAGAAAAGTGAAAATTATCGAATTTATTTATTTTGTATGCAGGGATACTTCCCGTTGTTTTACAAAATGTATGCAAGCATTTTTTATATACATATATATTTACTATATATACTATTATTGTATTGTAGTGTACTTAGTTTAGATTTGCAAAGAGAGCGTACTTATCAATTGCTATTCTATTACTTCCCTGACCCATTCAACAAAATATTACATTTAGCGCTTTGTATATAATTGAGTCATATGCACTAGCGCTAACACTATATGATAATAATATGTATTATAAAGCGGAATTCAGAAAATGTGTTCATGTAGCATTGCGAGTGCCCTAAATAATTCTGGAAAAATAAATATCAAAAGAATTTATATAATGAGCTGAATAAATTACGTATGCAAACGTAAGCGTAAAATTCTTAAGCCTAATTATACTGTACGCCACTTGTGGTAAAAATATCTTAAGTTAGTGCGAATGTACACTATATATAGACAGATCAAATTATTATTAGGCCAGTCGTACAGAATCGTCTTATTAATCAACTAAGGCATCTACTTGTCTAGTGCTTGGCTGGCCTGGTGCCTACTCATCGTTACTTGTTTGGAAGCATTGTTTTGAATTCACTTCCATTTAAAGATTTAAAAATGCAAAGTAAATTTTTACTTACGAATCACTTATGATTTTTGGCTCTTTATGCCAAAGATTGGAGGAAGCTTCTGCTAAGCGAAGTAATGTAGGGTAATAGTAATAGCCTGCCTTGCAAAATAAATATATTTTAATTAGTTTTTAGTTTTCGTTATCAATTCTTTTACCCGACATCCCCATATAAAAGTCTACCTTGCCCGATTATAACAATTTAAGTTCTTTTAATCCTCCGTTCGCGTATATAAAATGGAAAAAATCAAACAAAATTGTCATTTATGAATGAAATGATCACCTTAATGCATGCAATTCGATGAGCTCAAGTTTTTTTCTAGCTAAGGAGAATTTCTACCCAAGCATTGATAGTTGAAATCAAGACATATCGACACTTGAGACATTTGATCCCAGAAAATCTTCCGTTTAAGCGGAGCTTCACGTTTACTTTGGCTACAGGGACAAATGACAGTGAACGACACTGACAACAATGAAATGGCAAACAATCGTCGTCGACAATCAATATTAAGTGCAATATGTTTATTAATTTTTATACACACCACCACTTGTGATACAAGGTATATCAAGCTTGCACGTTTGTATGTAACAGCTAAAGAAGGTCAAAATAGATGAGCATTTTATTAAACCGATCGATTCAGAATGATTTTCGATTCGAATTAAGAATCGATTCAAGAATATCTGTCCATCTGTCCGTCTGATATTTGTGTAATGGTCGGCTCGCACTTTTGGAGATATTTTGAAGTAATTTGTTACACTGATGTGTTTTGCTCGCAGATGAACAGTTCGATTGAAAATAGACTGCATCGGACAATGTTTACGACCTCATTAGCCATATAATAACTTATCTTAAAAAAGTCGCTACTAACTCGATGTGAAGAACATGGATCGGATAGGCTAATATTTTGAACCACCTACATAACCGTTTTATATGTGATTAAAAAAGGTAAGCCTTTATATGGAAAAACGGTATAATTTTTAACATTTCAATGAAAGTTGATCCGTAATAGTGTTTTGACATAAAACTCAACGAAATTTTGTCATGGTAGGATTATTTTTGGTACCGCACTCCTTGTAAGACATCCGACGAAAATTAAGTAAGTAAAGGGTTTTTCTATAAATTGACATAGAAATATTAACATATCAAATTTAGGCTGCCTAGACCTATTTTACGGACTGCATTCCGTTTAAGTGGAGCGCAAATTTTTGTATGGCAACAACGCTTAACTTTTACTGCTTTAAGACGAGTAGAACTAAAATTTTTGGCAAATAGATTGAATTTGTCAGTTATCGCCCTCTCCGGTATAAGGAGGTCCCATAAAATCTATACTTTTAAGTCGAAACAAAGTAGAGTTTTCCATAGTTTATCACGAAAAACGGTCTTACCAATCTATAATTGCTTTTATATGTTAGTTATCAGAGTTATTATAATCCATTTATAATGCAATAATAAAATGTACAATGTGGACCCGTTCTGCTTCTGCTGTAGCCTCTATTGAAATTCATTCGAAATGCAAGAGAAATGAAAATTTGACGTAAGAAATAATATGAAATATAAAATGAAAGGAATTAATTCAATCATCGTTGTATAAATTGAAGACATATTACAAGTGAAAATGATTTCACACCTTGACGCCCATTCGCAATATATATTTTTTTAAACTGTATGGCTAAGTATTCGATACAATTCAGTTCAATGTCAAATCAAAAAAAAAAAAATAAATAAATAAAGAAAAATAAATAAATAAATAAACAAAAAGTTGTAATGTTTGGGGGAAAATACGTACATACCGTTGCTATTGTATACGCTGTTACATCCAAGGATATCGTTGTGGAGGCAGCAATAAAACAGGCAACCGCCAAAAATACGTGCAGGTAATATTCACATTTAATGGCATTGAAAATGTAAAATTTGTGCGGCCACAGTTGAAACAGACGTGCTCCCAGCACTAACGATGTGCACACAAATGCGAACAGTACGACGGTATTGTAGAAACAAGCGCGAAAATTGTGCAAATGTACGGAACTGCATAAAATGCATATGAAGCCGAAGAAACAACACGTCTGTAAATGTATGCATGTATGAGTGTTAACGGATTTAAGCGTTAATTATACGAAATCAACATAATTTAACAGACATAGTACGACTTGAGGATCTAACCGAATTTGACAAAACACTTTTGAAAAATTTAATTAATTATTGGCCATTATACAATCGAAACAGCACTTAACTTATGTACATGCACATGTGCATGTATATGTGCAGATACAGAACTACGATTAATTCGTTTCAAACGCAATTCAATGGATATATGATATTAAGTTTGAATTCCTACGGGCTCAATATTTTCTAGCTTGCTTACCTATGTAATCTTTGTATACCGTTTTATACTAAACTTACTGTACAGGGTATATTAAGTTAGTGCGGACGTAGGTAACAAGCAGAGGGCTTCAGATAGACCCATAGGTCGCAATTTTTTAAATTTTTTGATGAAATTTGGTACGCGATATCGAAAATGATCCGGATTGCTCCACTTTTTCGACCACTTACCGCACAACGCCCTAAAATTGCAATTTGCCAAATTTCTGTGCAAAAGTGGCTAAGCAGTAGTATTTCGGCATACTAAATTGGTGTGAACACTTCCCTCCGCATATAGCCGTTCCTATAGAAAATGAATCTGTATATGGTATAACGGTCGAATTTTCAACTCTTCACGATAAAACTGGCTCATAATAGTAAATTGATAAAAAAACCAACGTTACCGAATTGGCACAACGTAGGTTCACATATGGGGACTCGCAGGAAACCTAAGCCCTTAGATGCCTAGAAAGCTTAGTTGTTAATATTTTTGTGATGAAACTTTGTTCATGATAGTAATTAAATAAAAACAATTAAGTGGACTTAATTTGAACTGCATGGATATATATCTTGCCACTGCTGCATATAAGAGTAGTAATCCCATGAATAGTAAGCCATTCGGAATAAGGCTTCATTTTTAATATTTTATGATGAAAAATAATTCATAATGTAACGTTTGAGCAAAAAAAATTTAAGGATAGGGAATTTGAATGATATAGGTCTACTTTTTGAACCCTAACGTATACAGGTGCAGCAAGTCTAACCTTCTAATATGCGGGCTTCCATCACGAACATAATATGTACATTTTGCTGTATTATTACCACGAGTGAAAGCGAGTGAATAACTATGCTAGACAAAAATGGGGGGTTGGGTACGCAAAAGTCGACATTGCCCGACCATAATGTTCTTATTTGTTTTAGTTTCAAATTTCTCACATTCAGATTGGGAGTGTACTAAATCTGTCAGACGTTATTAACGTCCACAAATAAGAACGCTGGAGACGCTTCATTAACTGTTCATCGAAAGAAGAAAGTACAAGGAATTGTCAAAACGTAAAAACATCCATTCATCGAATTAAACAGTTATGAACTGATACGAAATCGTTTTCAAAAATTACTACTTAAGCTTATTTCCGTATAAAATGCACAAAGAATTTGATCTCAAAATTCTGCGTTTCCTTTCCAATGAAATTCGCTTTGCAAATTGCTAATAATAGCGGAAAAGAGCTGACGCATTAATTTCTTACCAACAACACACACATTCGTGTGTTTGGTACAAAGCATTTGAGGGAGAGGAGCCTGAATGATTGAAATATTGCCTCGCTCTGAACGACTATAAATGTTATTCAAATTGCGACACTTTCGTACAAACCGTACGAAAAATGCTTATATTGACTCATCGATCAGCGCGCGATCTTTCATTTAAGATTCGTATTTGCTCACATTTTCATTTCATAATTTTGTGATAAAGCGGAAATACTTGTTTTTAAAAAAAAAAAACTTTTATTTTTCCAAATATGTAGCAATAAAATCGTAAGTGAGTCAAGCGAACCCCTTCCGGTAATCCAGTGTTAAGAAAGCGATCAAGATAAAATTCATTTTTTTTTTCTTTCGTATTGCAAAAGGACATTATCTCTATTCAACTATCTGAGACTAATTATTGGTACGCATGAAAATTCCTACCTGCCGCTGGTATGCCTATTCATTTTTCACTTTAGTTCTCTCATTCTCCGACAGCTTTTATATTATGACCAATGGAATAAAAGACAGGCATGCGGAATAAAGAAATTAAAAAAAGAAGAGGACGCAAACGTAACGTATAAATGAATGCGATTAGTTTTTCTAAGCGAAGTTTTAATGCCTACGTTAAGTGTGGATGTAGGTGTCTAGCTTCAAATCGCTCTCATCATGAGACAAGTAAGCCGCGATTGATAAATATTTAAGGAAATGAATACACTTTTCACTATTAGGAGCTGAACTAGTTTAAACGTTACAAAAAACATATAAGAACATTATAGTCGGGCAATGCCGACCATTAAATACCTTACATCGCTTCGTCTAGTACAGTACTTCACTCGTAAGTGAATTCACTTCAGTGCACTAACAATACCACATTACTTTGAAGCAAAATCACACTTCACACGAAAGCCCGCATATTGAAAGATCCTTACAGCATCGCATGGTGTAATCCAAATTTAGTAAACTTAATTTACTTTCAAAAAATTTTATTACTTTTCCGTTTCCGTCATAAAAGACTGGAAATTTGACTTCCTCTCCATATAAGGATTTGCTTTTCCTGATATTCTCTGAGCATGCCAGGGTCTACAAAACAGGGCCTATGTGATCCAAGTTCCCTATAGGAAATTTTTTGCTAAATTGCTTTTAAATAAAATGGTAAAAATCGCAAATTTAGCAAACATAATTGATTTTCTAAAAATTTTATTACATATCCGTCCGTAAAAACTTAGACTGAACAGACACATATACAATACAATGTATACAATAAACAAAAGGACTTGAGACAGACCCACAACCTTTATTATAGAAAGTGGTTCTGAATTGATCTGAGCTTGTCTGCCCGTTCCCTTATTTTTGTACAACCTACTGGCCGTCATTTTTTAGATATTTGATATGAAATTTAGTACACAGATATGTTTCGGGCAAAAGTCGAATGCCACTGCAAATGGTTTCGATTGGATCACCTTTTCGACCACTTCCCATATAATCCCTTATTTCGAAAAGTCGTTTTATAAATAATTATATTAAGCGACGTGATATAGTATAGTAATATATTTAATGGTAGGCCGTGGACCACTATAGCATTTTTACTTATTTGAATTTGATATAATTAAAAAAGGCATACTCTCCATGAAAGCCCGCATGGAACATTGGAGCATGGTCAAATCATCGGGTTATGTAATCCAGATTTAGGAAAATTAAAATTTACTTTCAAAAAATTTTATTATTTTCCAATTTCCGTTATAAAAAACTGGAAATCAGACTTTCTTCCTATACAACGGCTTGCTTTTCATGATAATCTCTATACATGCTAGGGTCCAAAAAATAGAGCTCAATGATCAAAGCTCCCCATTGTTAATTTTTTTGCTAAACTTTTATCATAAAGTAGTAAAAACTAAACCTTCATTTGAAAGGCCTATGCTATGCATGAGAAACTTTATATGGAATGAGATCCACGAAACAGACCCATATGTTTTAAATTTAGTCTACTTAATTTTTATAACAAATTACTAATATGAACTAATTTGCACTATACAACATTGAGAATCATCATTATTTTTATCATATAAAGATTCAGTTTTCGTGGGAATGGTTACATAAGAGTGAGTTCAAAAAAATACGTCAGTCGAATCAAATTTTTCATAGCAATTTAGCATGTCAAACTATTACTATTCAGGGGGTTTTGTCGGAAAAACTTTAAAGTGGCAATTTTTCTATGGTGAGTCGTCGAAAAAGTGGAGGTTGGGATCGAAAAACGCCTGATTTGGTAAAGGGATACAACTAAAATGCGACATAATCTGAGAAGTTCTTAGCCTTTTGGGATTTTTTAGTCCCTACACACGATAAACATTTTTTCACATATTCCATAAAAATAAAAATAATCAGCGACGCTCGCCTAATAATGTAGACTGACTCTTGAAAATATATTCCACATTTTTTGTTACTTTTGTAGCCTTTTTTGGGATAAAAGTGGTAAACATAGAAAATTCCGCTACAGCTGAATATAGTTTTTCTATTATACATGAAAATGTTTAATTTTTTGGTGTATTATTGCCAAAACAAATGAATAACTGTACTAGGCGAAGTGATGTGCAATATCAAAAGGTCGGCGTTGCCCGGCTGTAAAATTCTTGCTTGTTATATTGAAAGTTTGTTTTTATACGTGAAGCTGAATCGAATTAAAAGAGAGGCTTAACAAGCAAAAAACATAAAGATAAACATAAACAATTCAAGTCAACAAATATAAATATTTTAGGTAATTTAAACGCTTACATATGCGCATGGTACATAGTTGCAATTTTGCGCGTTTTCCTATCAAATGTACCGCTAAAAAAAAAAAGCTTAACCTTTAAACCTTTGAAACCCTTTTGAAAACGGACGAAATTCTCCTTTATTTCGACAATGCATAGACTACGAGCCGAGAGGATTAGCTCATCATTTTATATATCGTTTCAAATTTTTCTTTTGCGCTTGGCTCTTCATCTTCAAAATAGTTTTATCAATTTTTAGCGATTTTCTTTCGGATAATTCGGAATTTTTCTTTTGTTTTAACTCGACAATTGGCAACAGTAACACATTTCAGTTTATCTAACAGCTTATCACATGTGACCTACAACCATGCTAACGACCAACATAAAATAATGATTACATACTTTTATAATTTTTGTTTGCGTTATTTTTACATACCAAACAAGAGATTTTTAGAATACCGGAAATTGATTTTAAGTAACTGGCATCATATTTGAATTCTGTAGACATTATTGATCTTAATAATAACAACAGTAATAATAATAATAATAATAATAATAGTGGTAATAATAATAATAATAATAATAGTAACAGTAATAATAACAATAATAAAGATTTTACTGATGATTCATGAATTATTTCAAATTTTATTTAATTTTATTTTATATTTCCTTAAAAAGAAAAAAAGTCACGACTAATTGCATTGCATTGCTTATCACATTTATTTATTTATGTAAACTATAGATTTAAAAGAACTATAATTCTTTTTCGATTCTTTAATATAATATATTTTATGTAAAATTTATAAAACCAATATTCTACTCTTTTAATTCTTCTCATGCTTCCACTTGTTAAACTTTTTAAAAACTAAATAAAACCCTTCATACAATAAAGCGAATAATCTACAGAAGAGAGCAAAAGTATGCAAAAGAGATAAAGAGAAGCAGAGACAGCCGCGCGCTAGCATTCTGATAACGAGAGAACAACAAATGCATTTTATTATATTATATTATTCTTGTATCAAATATAAACAAAAAAAAAACAAAAAAAAAAAAACCACAAACGCGCGCGTACGCGTACAGAATTTATGCAGAGAAAAATTTTCGCATTAAAATATTTGATTTATAGTCAAACTCAAAATACTATACTATTCAAATATTATTTACTCTACGGCTGGAAAGGTAAACGGCAAAAAAATTAAGTGTTGTAGTTGGCATTAATTTAGCACTGCTATGTATACATATATATGCCATACCGTAAATAGTAAAAGCCATGCAAGCGTGAACGAGAAATTTTTGTTATCAATCACTTAAACGAATTCTTTCTTTTTCAGTTTTTGTTCAATTTCACTTTTTTACCGTATCCACGCTAACAAATAGTAAAATTTCATAAAATGATAAAGTAAGCCTCAGTAATAAATGGACCATGATTTCCAAAGCTACCTAAAGCTTAAAGAAAACAAATGAAGAGACTGTAGTGGGACACGGCCCACCATTAAATGTCCTACATTACTTTGTTTAATACAGTTATTCATATAAGGGAATTTTCAAATATAAAAGAATGTTGTGAGTAAGGGACGGTCGGAGAAGTGTTCCAATCTGAAATATTTCCAATAGCGTTCGCGGTTGGGTCAAAACAGTTCGGTATACCAAATTCCATCAAAATATATCCAAAAATTGCGATCTGTAGGTTGAATACAAAAAAAAATAAAACAGATACCCAAGCGAACGCACATACGGACACACACAAACTTATCGATCGATATAATAAAAGATTGATCTATCTCAAGTCATGCAAGTTATTGCATGCATCCGCAAAAACTTAACATACCCTTGTACCCCAAGTGACGCAGGGTACAATGATAAA
This sequence comes from Glossina fuscipes, assembly GCF_014805625.2. Taxonomy (NCBI): domain Eukaryota; kingdom Metazoa; phylum Arthropoda; class Insecta; order Diptera; family Glossinidae; genus Glossina; species Glossina fuscipes. The sequence continues at coordinate 50,766 of NW_023998431.1, forward strand.
GATTGAAAAGATTAGAAACATTCAGAATTGACGAGTCAATAGCTGCCACCTTGCAAAGGTAATTGAAATGAATGAGAAAACATTAGCAAAGAGTTTTCGTCGTATGAAACACCACTTAAAAGCTTGGTGACAACACCAAGATCGGAGACCTAAATATATTGATTTTTTCGTTTTACACCCATCGCCAAAGGTTGAAGGGTACATTCGTTTTATCAAAACGTTCGCAACGCCCACAAGAAAGCTTGAGAGAAAGTATATATATATTCTTGATCAGTACGAATCGATTTAAGCATATTCGCCTGTTCATCTGTCCGTCTGTGCAATGCCTGTTGAAAACACTCTCCTGGCGTCAAGCTATTTGCTCCAACTACGATCCATGAAAACATTTTTATACTACCAGGAACTAGTCTAAATGTTATTATTATTACCAATTTAACCAGGGAAATAAATTCTAAGACTAAAGTCTAAAAGTATTAGTATCTAAGACTATCGACTTTATTAAAAACTCTACAACATTTGAGATTCGGATCTCCGACTATTGAGTTGCTAGTCGAGATTCTTTACTTTTGACCACTCACCCGGATTTTATCTAAATAATTTATATATTTACAACCAAATAAAATTCTTTTAAATTACTAGGTATTTGTATCATGTCGTTTATGTTTTAATAAACATATTAGAAAAATCAACAAACAGATCTATCGTTTACAAAGTTCGCAAACGCTTTAACGCTCCCTTATTCCCAATTTCACCTTAAAGCAGGTGCTACGGTGCAGGGTATTTAATAGCAGCCTTGTTCGACTACAATTACTCTACTTGTTTCTTGTGGTGATGGTTTTTTCGCGGTCTATGTAGAATTCGTAGTATAAGTACTTCAATGTAAATGAAGCCAACTTTCTAAAACAAGTGCAATACAAATAAGCATGCCCATAGTAAACAAAATATATGTGTTATTATAAAAGAAACAGCAGAGAAAAAAAAAGAAGAAATGAAAAGAAAAGAAAAATCAACTTTTATGGAAAGAAAAGTCAACGGATGCTAAATCCCCCTAACATTCACCATCATCATTTCATTCGTCTCATTGGAATTCTTATTCTTATTATAGTCTCTTGACTAGCATCGTTAGCTATTTCCTTTCGGCATTGAGTTACTTAAAATTTTGGCGATTTTCTTTCAGAGACTTCCTTGGCTATAGATACTCTGAGGCGTAATGTTTTATTTTAAATTTCTTCGAGGATATGAATCTTTTATCAATAATTTCGAAAAGTTAATTGTACTTATAATTTGACTTTACGCATGTAATAATAAATAAATCGAATACTATATAATTTTTCCTTATTGTACGTTTTCTAGTAAGCAAAATAAAACGTTTATTGAGTCTTCGTTTCTTTCAATAATTTTATATGAAATACTCATCGGCAGTATAAAGTTATAATATTCTTAGAAACTATTTTCGTCCTGTTCTAATGCACGATGAAAGAATGAATAAATTACTAGCTAACATATGACACTAAAACGACAATTAAAGTATTTAAAGTACACAATGCTTGCGCCCGGCATTTATTAAAGCAAATCAAGAGAAATCTTTCTTGTGTGCCTTCTTTTACGTAAAAAGTTCTTTACTAAAATATTCTTTTTTGGACTAAGATTCTCAGAATAAAATTCACTTTATTGTGCATTTCTTACGCAATAACCGGACTGCTCTTTAATCCAAGTAAGGAGCATGACAGCAGAGAACTAATTAATATGATAGATGGCATAACTGTTATAATTTTCTAATGAAATGTCTTAGATTTCTGTTGATTTATTTGGTTCGTGTCCAAAATTTCATAAACTCAATATACATTTCATGTGGCAATACTGTTTGCAGTTGACACAATCAATTTCAGATGATGCCATCTCTTATTGTGTCAAAAAATTGTGAGCGAAAATGTGTATGTGTCGCAATGAGAGCGAGAGAGAGAAAGAAAGAAAGAGAGAAAACGATATTAATGTGCAAAGAAAGAAATTGATTTTATATTTTATGTGAAGTTTTCATGAAAATAAACCAATAAATTTCCTTAAAAATTCAGTGATTTTACTCTAATTTAATAAACAATTGTAATTATGGCCGATAAACTTCCGAGTGCTATGCCATCAGCCAGTGAACCATTTCCAGGTAAAAGAAAAAGTCTAAAGTATGAAAAAACCTGCCCTACGAATGTGGGAGAAAGAAAACAAAATAAGACTGGATCGAAATTCAATGTCATTTTCTCCTTTTTAACACGCATTGACTTTTGATTTAAGGTTCACGAACACCGGGCTGGAATGATCCACCTACGCTGGAGTTTAATCCGGTGTCGGCGAGGCCAGGTAACCAACGTACGAGATTGAATTTACATAAAAGGGCGGCTTTTCCACTACAGGGCATTGGGAGTGGTGAATTAAGCGGTGGAAAGCCCACAGCCATAGTAACCCCTCAAGCGAATTGCGGCTTCCCACCGCCACCGCCACCTCCAATGAGCAGCGTGTCAGCATCACATCCGATAGCCGTAGTACATCCTATGCCTCATGCCAATCTAACCAGCTTAAATACAGCTGGCGAGCAGGAAACTCTAAATTTACCGGGTAATGCCACGACTGCAATTTTTCGTACGCTAAGAGATCAAATTGGTTCAGTGCAGGAATCAATAAGTGTAAGACGCGAAGATATCGAACGGCGTCTATCCATTATAGAACGATTATGGCAAACGGGTAATCTCTGTGTAGAAGTGAAACAAAAAATCTATGATCTCAGTCGGGCGGTCGCCCGTAAACAATATACTGAGGCTATGGAAATATACACAACTTTGGTGGCAAATCATGCCAATGAGTGTGCCTCGTGGGCTATAACATTACGACATATTATTCTTACTGTGGAACACGAGAACGTTGTCAGTGACAGCAATATTTTATCGAATGCTCCAAATGTGCCCACAATGCTTGTACCCGCCATGCCACGTACTAACAATTCCCAGAGTAGTGACGCATCAACTGCTGCCACCCACAGGGTGCGACAATGATAAAAATGCTGGCCCCGGTCCTGATACCACCATTACGCAGTACATCGTTTATTAAGAAAGAAGTGAAAACAGTATACAAATCTACTAATTAATCACACATACACACATATACATATTTCCAGAAATACAAGTATTGTTAAGCATTTTGGTTGCCTCCTGAATATACCCTAAAGCAAAAGCTTTTAATGCTTCCACGATTTTGATAACATTGAAGAAAAAACGAGCTCAATATAATATTAAAAATTATAAAGCTTACCGTCGTTCTTTTCTACGATCAACGCTATTATATATATTTTTTATTTTTTTTTTTTTTTGGCATTACTATCGATAATAACCAAGAGCATTTCGTGAATCGACTGTTCGGTATATTATATGTCGCTTAATTTCTTTAGTCCTAAATGGGTAGTCTTCTCTCACTCCTCAGCTTTATATATGAACGTATGTTAATCTCTTCTGTATTTATGTTAATAATTTATTTAAATCTTCATTTATGACCATTAGATGTCTCTAAATTCCGGCGTAATCAGACGATATAATTTGAAATAACAATTTTTCAAGTATATATAAATTTTAATGACGCTAATAATGAATTACTCTTTTGTTTATTGTATAACAAGCAAAGTTTAAAAGAAAATAAAAATTTTAACATTCAAAAAGACAAAACGGAAAAAAGAATTTGCAAGCGAGTTTAATAATAATAAGCAACACTAAAGGTAAATTCAAGAAGGATACGTAATTTTTAATTAAATGTGATTTTGTCGTTAATTCACATCAAATGTAAAATATTTCTTGAATTAATTGGAAATTTCATATGATCGTCACCGTTTACCACGGCAACTTTTCGCCATCATATTGATAGAAACCGCCATTATGCGTAGCATTTAATTGCAAAACAGTATCAACTAGCTTTGTCATAGTTTCGTCCACCTCCAGAGGAGCTCTGGAGCCACCTAAATCGGTACGTACCCAGCCCGGGTGTAAAGCTACGCATAGAATCTTATCAGCAAGCAAATCGATGCTCAAGGATTTCGTCGCGGCGTTCAGAGCCGCTTTTGAAGTCCGATAAGCGTATAAACCACCGTCCGCATTCGCTTCAATCGATCCCAATATGGAACTCATATTTAATATGGCAGCACGTTGAACACCAAAATCAAAATTTGATTGAACAGTAGCAGCTTTTTTCAACAGGGGTAAACAAGCCTTTAAATATTAATGAAATTAGAAGGAATTTTTTTACATCACAACGTATCATGTTGTTTTACAACCTTAGCCAGCATTATCGGGACCACTGTATTAGTCTCTAAAGTGTTCATTAAATCATCCTTTTTAGTAGCAGTAATTTTAGTCGATTTTGGCGCTATGCCCGCATTATTAAAAAGCACATTTAATCCATTGTTCTCAGTAATCTCTTCGATTTGTTTAATCAAATTTTCGTAAGCATCATAATTGCGTAAATCTATTGAAAATGATGTAAAAATAGAGTAAAAATTGGCATATTGAGTCGAAAGATGTAAGAACTTTAAGAAGATGATGATTTAAAGGTGAAGATTCATTTACTTTAATATTTTTCCGCATCTTTAACGAATTGAATTGTCTTAATTAAGTTTAACAAATCTTTCAAAATCAAAATATCTTAGTTATGTACTTCTATATATTGCTCCAAAGATTTGGATAGATTTATTATTATATTTTACCAATTTCCAAAATGTGGATATTCGAGTTTTGAGCAGCCAAGTCTTGCAGTTCCTGTAAAGTGAAAAATAATTTAGACAAGAAAAGTTTACAAATAGTATACGCATAAAGTCCATATAGTTTTCATATATATCTACGATATGTACTATTATTTAGCAATCTCAACGAATCACTTCTATTGAATGTATTAAAATACAAAATTTGCCTGAATAGTTCTGATGGACAGCGATGCAATTAGAAATGAATATTTTAAATCTCTATAAACCAAGCAAAAAAAACGATAATTGCGAAAAGTCATCAAATAGTTCTAATTTCGGCATCTATTAATATATGCATTACGTGTGACACTAGTTCACACTTAATAATTTAAGTAAAACTCTCCATAGGAATATTACGGCAAATTAACTAAATTTCAAATTTGCTCAGACATCAAGAGTAAGAAAAATTTCAGATTAATTTTACAATTTTAGGGAATATTTTAAAATTTCAATCTAAAATTTCTCCTTGTTTTTCTTATTGCCGGCGAATGCGTAAATTAGTTTAATCGAATTTTGAAAATAACTTTATCGCCGACTACGATAAGATGCGGAAATTTGTTTGAAATTTTCAAGTTGTACAGAGGGATTTAGTTTGCTATACAATGCTAGTCGCGAGAAGTCTTATGAGCGAATATAAAAATTACCTTTTTCCTAAGTAATCTTGGAATCTTAAGCCACTTTGTAATGAAAATTAAAAAAAACATTTTTTTTCTACCGTTGTAGCGTAAATAAACACATCTAAGCGTTGTTGAAAATTTCTTCATAAAACGAGATGACGATCAGAAATGCAACCATGTCCCTATTGATAAAAATGACAGTTAGACATTAGAAATGAGAGAATAATTATTTCTGTACTAGTGAGAGCAAGGTATGTAAAGAGATTGGGAGGTAAAAAGCGAAAGAACATAAAAAAGCTAAAAAAAGGCCAACTTAAGAGGTAAAAAGTAATTGTAAGTCTGTCATAATATTTATTTCGTTTTTACATTTCCAACAGTGGATACAAGGTTCTTTTTTGTTCCCTTCACCTTTGATATATTTATCATAACAAGCAACATATTTTCAAACTATCATTTCTTATTTGTGGTAATTTTTATACGAGACATTACGGAGTTAGAAAAGGACGTTATGATGACCCAGACGCAAGCAGCAGCACCAGCAAGTAAGTAGACATATATATATAAAAGTTTATTCATTTCGGATACGCTTACCTTGGCCTGATCCTTATTGCGACATGTAGCAAACAAATATTGCGGCGGTTTAGGCAATCTCGTTAAAGCTTTAACAATACCTAAACCCAAACCTCGATTACAACCGGTTATTAATATGGAATTCATTTTATTCAAAATGCTAATTATTGACTGAAACTCACTGCAAAAAAAAAAGGAAAACAAATAAATAACTTTCGCGCAACAAGCACAAACGTTCCTCGCGAAATGTAATCTTGAAATGTGTATAAAAATAAGTCAAACTTCCGTGAAAAGTGATTATTTGTGCGCATATATATGCATATATATAGAGATATGTTTAAAAATGCTGGTTTTAACAATTTGATATGCGGTTAATTGGGTTTTAATTAAAAATTTATTTGGACAGATACGAAGGAAAAACCAAACAAGATAAGCTTTTAAAGAAATCTGTCTACGTGTAAATATGTATATATATATATAAATAAAATATATAAATATTTATGAGAAATTTATGGAGAAAACGAAGACATGTAAAAATGTCGGTCTTTTACATGATTCCTGGTTCCATCAACCTTTTCTCTTTTTCTATTTTTTCGAAGTCATAGCCTTTCTCTCGTTTTCTCATTCTCTTTTATATTTTCGCTTTACATTGGAATCTGTTAATTCTTTCTTTTTATTTTTTGTCTCGTGTGAAATAAGTTCCGATAGAATTGTCAATACATGACTTGTCAAAAACTAACCGTTTCAGTGTAAAGTGAAGCTGTTTCATATTTTGTCTTATTATATTCCTTAAGAAATAAATTGAAAATACCAAAGAAGGAAAAAAAAAAGGAAAAAAAAACAATCAATTCATTATGACACTGTTTACCATTCGAAGTGCAAAAGTTGTTGTTACTTTGTTGCGTTTCACACAAAAAAAATCGTCAATAGTAGCAACAGTAGCCCAACAACGATGGGTTTCTACGCCAACAGTTGCAGGAGTATGCCAGAATGAATGTATGTAATGAACATATTATTGAACGACTATTGTTTTTTTATTTTATTAATTATGTTTATATAAACCATCTCATATTTGCTTCCTTGAAGTTATATAATTTACTGAAATGGTAGAAAATTTTGAAATTGTGTTGTCATGATGTAGCAACATCACTACTACTTACCGGGCTTTTTTTCTTTTCTTTTTTTTTTTTTGATCGTTTTTTGTTTTATTTTTTGTTTTTCTCTGATTTTGTGCTTCGTTCGCAACGTTCTCAGCTGTTTATTCGTAAACTATTTCGCTTTCACTGAAAGCTTGTGACAAATTTTAGAAGAGAATATCTCTTGAAAGCGAAATCCCATATAATGCCGCATTGTTCGTCCAAAATCTTATATTGTAAAATGATCAATTTTAAACTTGCATTTAAGTCCAAGTTATTTGCAAATTTTCTCGCTGGCCTAGAATTATAAAAAATTCAATAAGCATACTTATCAAAATGAATAGAAAAATGCAGTTTAAAGCATATCTCTGCTGGAGCTACTTTTCGTATTGTGGAAGTGATTTCAACCAACATTTTTAATAAAAGTGATTTTTATGTTAATGAAGTATTGAAGCAATAGGTTTCCCTATTGTAAAGTAAAAGCAATTTTTCACTGAAGTGCGCTTCAATCATAATTTTTTTTGTGACGATTTTTGAAAATGCCTTTTCAAACATCAAAGATAAGTTTAGAAAACCTGTTAAGTCCCCTTCAAGATGTTCTCCACGATGTTGCGTAATTTTCATTTATTTTCTTCGCGGTTACGGCATGATATTCGCTTCCGATTTCAACCTGAGCCCTTATTAAATCGTTCTTCGAACCTGGCGTTACGGTCAAACCAATTTGTGTCGTGTTACAAGATGAATTTCATTTTTAAGTCGCTACCTCTGACAGAGGGCACAGGAGGAATTGCCTTATACTCAGAAAAATTTATTGCTATGTTGTTGGGTCGCACGTGCCATACACTAGCCGCCTGTTTTAGGTACAAACTGTACAATTTTCTTTCAGCTGACTACACAGAGTTTTAATCGAGGATACTGAAAGGCGTGAAATTCGAAATAATGTTTGTATAGTGACATGCTACCAACACAACAGTGCAAGTAAATAGTGGACTAATGTCATGGTATTTTACGATCGTTTTTGTTTTCTTTATAAACGTTACCATGACATAATCTATAGCCCAAACTAGAAATTGGTTTATCAAAATCGATAGTGTGTGTGAATATATTAGCAAGTGTTTAAATTATCTGTTGTGTCGTTTAGGTGCTGTTTTAACGTTTTTTAAGCAACTGTACACCGCATTAATCTAAACAGTTAATAATTTTTAACTTTATTGCCGCATATTAATAGTAAATGAATGGAGTGATTATAAATGAATAATATGTAATAAGTTTTACTATTGCGTCCATGTAACTGAATTTGCAACATATATGAATGTTGTAGAATTATAGTTAAAATAGAAAAAAACTTAGGGAAATTTTAACCCTTACGTGACTTTCAGTTTCGTATAAATCACGATTACGTTAAGATGAATAATCCTTCTCATTGTGGTTGATACGACCAAGAGAGGAGCAGAAAATCAATATATATATATATATATATTGTTAAGAAATGTGTAGGCAAAGGAAACGTGATAGTTCTCAAATTGTATTTTAACAAATAACAAGAAATATATTGATAGCATTGCCTTCTTTAATTGCTATCTTGATAAGCGTTATACAATTATATGAATTATTTTGTATTTTTGTCTGCTTCGGAAGCAAAAAACATTAAAGATACACGTCGTTCAGTTTATCAATCAAATTATCTTGACATACGCGTAAAACAAGAAATAATGAGCGAAGAAAACGAAAGCAACATCAATTTGAATTATTTATTGATAGACGACGGGGAAGAGGATGAGCACAGTAAGAGAATAATACTTAAATAATTAATTGTGCCGTTATTATGCTTACCGCGTGATACAGTTAGTTCAGTTCATTACACGTTTTCAAGACATAGAATTATAACTGCGCTGAAGATGAACAATAGAATCAAATTGGATCTAAAACCGATCACCGTTGTATTGGATTTCTTATTGGTTTATGAGGCTGAACATTTTTTTTTTTTTAAGATAGTGTATCTAATCTTAAATTCTTTCCTTTTTACTTTATTAGATTATCTTCAAAAATAGTCGAAATATGTTCATCACAGATAAGTGATCTAATTATCAAGATCGATTGTGGCTTCTATGACGTTCATTGTGGCCTCAAATATTCAGATGCATTACGTCAAAGCGCGAGCCTTGTTTCTTCGTCTTCTTCTTCATACGCGACAAAAGTAGAAGCTTCGTAGATACGATCAATCGAATCGCCTTCGTACTAAATCATACCTTCGACACGCACCCTTCATATTTTTTGATCGTCAAGAGTTACTTAGGCGGGGAGATTTTGGAAAAGTCTTAATAGATTTGTCTTGAGTCTTTTTCATTCAACCTTCTCTTGCTTTAGCCATCTTCATGCATAGTCCATTTTCGCTAGAAATTTGTGCACATTAGTCCGGCCTTTAGGTCTCTAAGCTTTACATTTCATTAACAAGCCTCTCAAGCGATCACGTGATATGTACACACATAATAATAATATCCAAGAAACTAATTTATATGTTAGTTCACATTGTTTGATCTGTAGATATTATATATGATATGAATTATATATATATATATATATACATATATATATATATATATATATATTTAAAGATATTATGTATTAGATATGAAAAAGAACGGACCTTCATCTGGGTGTATAAGCGAAAATAAATTAATCACATAGTGAAAAGAGCTTACGTTTATAAAGCCAATTACGTTTGCACCAGCGTCTTATTTTATTATTATTGCTTTTCGGGTTTTCTTAATTTATTTAAATAAGAAAAATATATTTTTAATTATTATTAATTAAAATAATTTAATAATATACATTTTCTCGCATTTATATTTATTTATTAAAATATACATATTCGCTTTCTTATGAGTTCTTATGCCCACCATCAGAGTGTATGGGAGGAATACAGTAATTGTTTTTCCTGTCTAAAAGTCTATTTGGTCATCCCCGTCACATTGCAGGCGGTTATTTTAAAGCTCAAAATATAACAAAGGTATAAAGTTGGAACTTAATGTATATGACCCCAAATGACGACCAAAAGACAGATCGGAAACATAATCCATTCACGTACAAATAGGTTATCTCTCCACAGTATCTAAAAACAGGAAATCTGCAATCGAGTAGAAATATTTAGCAATTCAAACATATAGCGTTTGCAGCTGCTCCCGCTAGAAGAATTTCATCCACATAATGTTTTTCTCGCCACTGAGCAAACGTTGAAGCAAAATGTATGGTGGGCGAAGTGAATGCGCCCCGGAGTTGCATTCGATTAGAATGATTTATTGGGGAATGTGTTAACTATCGATGAAATTTCGAATTCTCCCACCAATCAAAAATTGGAAATCCACTTTTCAGCTTCTAGTTATCAAGATTTTTACATAAAAAAAAAAAAAAAAAATCGGGAAAATAAAACGCACACGCACTTGTCGTTCAGTCTACAAGACTGAAAGACCTGTATGACCTTGGAGTGCGCGGTATTTAAATTTGATCCAAAATATTTTTTTTCTGTCAACTTTTGTTTTGTTGTCTAGGGGGAGTAGTCATTAGCCGTATTCGTGACAATAAAAATTTTTTTTTTTTTTATAGAATCGCTGTTATGTGCTTCGACATTTGACGTCGCCGCTTAATTAGTACACATTCCTTTTGCAAGTCATTTGAAAGAAAGAAGAATTCGTAATATAATATTCTCGCTGCTAGTTATAACTTATCGTTGCATCATTCTCTGTATTTATTGTTTATATCGACAATGGGTAATTTATCTACATCTGTCAATATATGTATATATATATATACATATATATACGAGGTGTGCGCCAAAAATATTTATTCATCAATGTTTTGTCCCCTTCAAAGTAATCCCCCTTAGATATAATACACTTTTGCCAATGTTTTTACTAATTCCCGAACCATTTTTGATATGCGTTTTTTTGCTATGGCCTTGAGCTATGTCAGCGATGCGTTCTTTATTTCCTTAATGGTGGGAAAATCCGTCCTTTCATGGGCCTTTTCAGCGTCTTTACCAGTTATTGACGCTTTCGAGCAAATATAGATCGTCGTTTACGTTATACAACAGCTGGTGCGCGATATTCGGGTTCTTTTGGTTAAAATTTTGCAATTGCAGAAAAAATTTCGCTGCCATACGTATAATGCCCAAAACATCCGAAAGAATTGCATTGCGTGAGACAACCGATATGCCGGCAACCGCTCCTCTAACCGTGATTTGACGATCCTCCATAACAATTTTCTTCACTGCTTCAACGTTTTTATCTGTTGAACATAGAAGTTCTGACAGAAAGTTCGTTCCAATTTAATGCTTTTAATCTTTCCATTAAAGTGAACGTTGGAACTGCTCTCTCATCTCCGTCACATCAGTCCGTTACTCGGTACGCTGTAAGAATGTATGAGCGCCAAATTATATCTTTTAGGATTTTCTACTTTATGGAGAATTAAGAATACACTAATATTGATTTTTAAGACACCCCCGAACTGTTATCCATTTATTAAGCATCTTATGATTTTCAGTATTGAATAAATTGCAGCATTTTTTTTATGATTGATGTAAAGGCGAAAAGCAGAGTTTCTCAGTTCGATGCCTTCGCCACGTTGACAAGAAGATTGACGTTAAGGCCGCAAGTTTCAGAAATAGTATTCTTATATCTATATATCGGATGTATATTGAATTTTATAATGTGCGCACATATATATTCAGATTTAGTTTTTTTCTTCAACATAACACATTTGAATTCTGAATGAGTTGATAATTCTGTCGTCTTGTCAACTAACCTCTACTTTATTATTGTTGGCAGTGTAGGCAGAATAGGTAGGAAGAATGGGCCGCGCAACCCTGGCATTCCAATCACTCATCAATAATCTCTACCTATTCTTTCTTTAATGCTAGATTTACAGCCTGTGTGTGTGTGTGCATGACCTTTTCGAATTTTTGACCTTAAAAGAAAAATGGTTATAAAGCAAATAAAATTACAACATATTTTGATGCTTTTCTGTTTAAACGAAACGACCTTTAAATACCCATAATCAGTGCTCGTCTTCGTGAGCCAGCTTTCGATATACCGATGATATATACCTATTATTACCATTATCGCTACAGCCACAAGGTATGATACTTCTTGATCGATTAAGAACGTGAGACTAAACAGTGGGTGTGATGGACCCGCAATCCGAAAGAAACTGAAACATTCATCGATTTTTTTATAACTGCTGATCCCATAAAGATATTTCCGAAAACCTGAGATGCAGATGTTCGCCAGAATCATTTTTCATCAATCAGTCTAAAAATGGTCGGGATCGGTTTATTAATTCGGCTACAATTGACGGTAAAATTTTAATTGCAATATATTTACCATAAATGGTAAATCCACCGTCATTAACATGCATTAGCATTTTTTCTACACAATTGTAAATAAACTAGAAATGAATTGCAATTAAAACTTTATCGTTAATTATTGATGTATTACTAAACTGATCAAAAGCGTTTCGGACCAACATTTAGGTATCAAATTTTCGAATATATCTTTACAGGATATAATAATATGAAAAAAATGTCGGCGTCTTTTCGAGGTTTTCTCAGCTTGTAATCTGTTGAAGGCGTGTATGTTGTTAAATCATAACCACTTTGTAAGCTTGTGCTCGTAATTGGTCAAGGAATGTTTGTATCCAAATTCATCTTTCTTTTTTAATTTTTGCGATTTTAGCGATCTCACGAATATAATGGGATAAGACGACCGATCACGTCATGATATATGCCACCTCTAGGGTTTTTTATTAAGCATAAAACATATTTTACAAAAATATGCGTAAATCTCTTTAGTTATGTAAACGAAAACATATTCTTCCTTAACTTTGATTCTCAACCGAATAAAATGCGTTGGTCCCGTCGTTGTTATAATGTAATATACAAGCATAACGTGCACCTGCATACTTAATAGAACCTGCATATAATATAGTATAATAAATTAAATAGTTCTATGAAGAAGAATTTCCACCTTTCAGGCTTTCCTAATTATTGTTGAGAACACCTTCGAATCGATTTCATTGATTTGAATGACGAGAAAAACTTCAGTCCAAACTCATTATCGGTTTTAGAGAACGTTTGAATGTTACAATTGCGGTCTTTATGGACAGACGGACAGACACCGTTAAATCTGCCCGCTATTTGCGTTATCTTTTACGTACTTAAGTGGCCTATTAAGCAATGTATAGACGAAGGGAATATATGAAAAGGACCTCGTGTAATACTCCAAAGTAAGGAGCGTATCAATTGTACAATTGAAATTATATTCACGTCATCATTATATACATACATAATTCTAATTAGTATGACTAACAATTTAAAATCGATGCCTGTTACATTTACACATATATGTCTATACTTTCGTTTATGAGCGCATTCGCATACCCAGTTTCAAAATGAATCTATGCAAATAAACTAAGAATATATGAATGCCAAGTTCAGATACAAATTATAAATTGTTGCTAATGTTAGTAAACATAGCGGGAGCGTAAGCATTTCAAAGCGCATTTTTAGACGTTACACACGAAATGGCAACGGGATAGTATTTCCCGCTCTTTTCACCCTTAGAAAAACGTTAATTACTACAATTAAATCTTTCATGAATCATATGAATTAGCATTTTTTTTTTTCTTTTAAATTCGCAACTATAGAGTAACTGACATATTAGACTTCTTCTGCCGTTTGAAACATTTAAAAATTCATACATGCCCGAAGCACCATGAAGTGTTTGGTTCCGAGTCCATTTCATTTCGCACATTTATACATGGACGTTTATTGCTTGAAGTTGATTTATCACATCGTTCAATAATTTAATAGTGGGATTTAAACATGCCCTGGATAGTATCAATCTTCATATGATACATTTTTCATGACTTTCTGACGATTAGTTTGCAAATTGCTGTGTTTTTAACGAAATTACTTTCCTAGTCGGTTTGGATTGCTTTCGCAGGCTGCTCTCCATTTGGCTGGACTGAAGCGAAGTAATGAATTCATGATGATATTGTCACTTCCAACAGCGCTCTGAATTATTAACATCTTGCTTGTCAAAGGTGAGTGTAAACGCGGCACCCACCGCGAACAGCGCTTTCTCACTGACAAATGTACATCGCGATGTCAGCTATCTAACCCAACTGCGTTTTTCGATCTTCCAAGACTATTTTGTACATATTTATTGTGTTTTCCGGAACGACAATCAGAGCGTTCATCATCATTGGTGTTCATACGACTGCGTTTAAAATAAGTGAACCACCTATTCTATCTATTTTTTCGACAAACAAGAGTCATCAGAATATCTTCGAAGCCAACGCTGCCTGTGAACGATATTTTTTCAAAAAACTTACTATGATCTTAAAAAATTGCAATGAAACATTTGCAATTTGTAAACCAATTGTCGGTATGCCATGGAATTTTCATATGTATCCCTTAAAGATACGTATTACTTAGAAACTATGGGTCTGGTAGCAGTGCGGCCAAATATGTAACAGACCGGAGAGTTACTGAGTGATGTGTTATTATTCTTAGTCGATGGTAGGTTACAAATCGCATTTGAAACCCCGTTCGTCGATCGGTGCAAACCAGGACCACAATAGTTAAAACACTTATAAGAGATCTAGATCGAAAATTTGTTAGAAATATATATATATATATATATATATTTTTATATATATATATTTTTTTTTTTTTTGCTACAAATGAAAAATATCAAAATTGACTGATTGACACGCCTATATTGACTATGATATTTTCCAATTATAATTTTAATATCGATTTAAGATGGTGGGTATTAGAGGTTCGGCCTAAGACGAATATCACTTTCGTTACTTCTTATATTTCACGACAAAATAAAAATTTTTATTGGAAATTTTAACATTTTTTTTATTATTGAGTCACATAACTGCATTTTATTTATCACAGCTAAATATGGTTATGATTTAATTGTTATCGGCGGAGGCTCCGGCGGCTTAGCATGTGCCAAGGAAGCAGTTGTAAACGGTGCTAAAGTAGCTTGCTTAGACTTTGTAAAACCAACACCGCATGGTTCGAAATGGGGTCTGGGCGGAACATGCGTCAATGTAGGCTGTGTACCAAAAAAACTAATGCATCAAGCTTCACTTTTGGGTGAGGCTCTTTATGTAAGTTTGAGCATAAAAAAAGAAAAAAGAAAATTTATATTATTAAGAGTATTTCTCATGCTTTATCGAAAGGATGCTCAAGCATACGGCTGGGAAATTCCAGATGCTGAAAACATTAAACCCGATTGGGGCAAATTAGTGCAGTCAGTACAAAATCACATTAAATCGATTAATTGGGTAACTCGAGTAGATTTGCGTGATAAGTATGTTTTCTCTTATTTTATAATTAGCAATAGCGCATGATAATGCGTTCTGATTGTAGGAAGATAGAATACCTCAACGGCTTGGGTTCATTCAGGGATTCTCACACTATTCTAGTAAAAATGAAAAATGATACCGAACGGACTGTTTCGGCCAGAAATATTGTTATTGCTGTAGGTGGTCGTCCCCGTTATCCCGATATACCTGGCGCTGAGTTAGGCATTACCAGCGATGATCTATTCAGTTTGGATAAGCCGCCGGGCAGAACTCTAATTGTTGGTGCTGGCTGTAAGTAATTTGTTTTTCAGTTTATATCATCGTTCATTTGATTTTGTTTTTCCTACTTTTTATAGACATTGGCTTAGAATGCGCTGGCTTCTTGCGGGGTTTGGGTTACGATGCCACCGTTATGGTACGTTCGATTATATTGCGCGGTTTCGATCAACAAATGGCCAATATGGTCGCTGATTCCATGGTTGAGCACGGTGTTAAATTTATCCACAAGACCATTCCCAAAAGTGTTGAGAAAACACTTCATAACACTTATTTGGTAAAATACATAAATATTGAAACCGAAGAAGAGGGATGCGATGAATACGATACCGTAATGTGGGCCATTGGTCGTAAAGGTCTGGTTGAAGACCTTAATCTTACCTCTATTGGCATTGAATTGAAGAACGATAAAATCCTAGTAAATGATGCCGAACAAACTAACGTTTCCAATGTATACGCCGTAGGTGATATTACATACGGGCGGCCAGAATTGACTCCGGTAGCCATACATGCTGGCCGTTTGCTGGCACGACGCTTGTTTGGTAATTCTACTCAACTGATGGACTACTGCAATGTAGCGACCACAGTTTTTTCGCCTTTGGAATACGCCTGTGTAGGCATGTCGGAGGAAGATGCTGCGCAAGAGTATGGCGAAGATAATATTGAGGTATTTCACGGCTTCTATAAGCCCACGGAATTCTTTATACCGCAAAAGAGTGTTAGGTACTGCTACGTAAAAGCCGTAGCTGAGCGTAGTGGCGATCAGAGAGTATTAGGCCTTCACTATCTGGGTCCCGTAGCTGGTGAGGTTATACAAGGCTTTGCTGCAGCCGTCAAGTGAGTGCTTTTTAAACCAGCTTCAGTTTCTTTTATCAATTGTTAATTGTTATTGTTGTATACGTTTTTAGATGTGGTTTAACCATGAAAATCTTAATGAATACCGTCGGTATACATCCTACTACCGCTGAAGAATTTACTCGTCTCAATATAACCAAACGTTCCGGTGCGGATCCTACTCCGGCTTCATGTTGCAGTTAAGTTTACATAGAGAAGTTACTCAGACTCTACAGACTCTACTCTGTTGTCTCTTCAATAATAAAATAATCGGTTATCTCCTTTGATTCAAAAGATTTCATATAAATTTATCCGGAAATTTGTATGTTTAGAGTATTATTAAACAAAAAGAAGCAGATTTTTCCGTTTGCCGCCGAATTGTAACTAAGCTTAAATCTATTACAAAAAAAAAAAACCGACTTAAACACCAAAATAATACGAAATAAAAATTTTTTAATGCAATCGTTTATCTTAATCTTATTATTATTATTATTATTAATTTCGCCAGGGAAATAAATTCTAAAACTAAACTCTTAAAAGCACTAGCATCTAAGGCTATCGGCTTTTATTAAAAACTCTACCGCACTTGAGATTCGAATCCACGACCAATGACTTGCTAGTCGAGATTCCTCGCCTTCAGCTACTGAGGCGGATATAATTTTAAATAAAATGTAAGTCTTTGTTTATTCTCCTTTTTAATATTGAGTTATCGACAGCAAAATAAAATTTCCAAAAATTGTACAAAATTGTCAAATATAATATTAACAAACCCATACGCAAGTTGCGTTAACTATTAATACATCATACATTACAAGGAGAAGATATGTGAATTATTTAAAAGGTACTATTTACCGGTTATGTTTTATATCCGGTACGACGCTGGTGTCGAAATTTGTTAATAATTGTTTTCGCTACGGCGATGGGCATCGACGTGGTTGTTAGTTTTAATAAGTTTTCTTTTTTGGAAAATTGATTAATAACCATTGTTAATTTTGAAAATTTTGTTTTGTAATAGTGAATTAATTCAATATAACTAACACTCTCTTTGGAAAAATAAAAAAAAACAGAAAAGTATTATTATTAAATGTTAAAATACTGGTAAGACTTCCTGAGGATGACGGAGGGGCGAGGGAAAAGTAGTATGGTTAGGTCATAGATTTATATTAGTCAAAAGTTTCGAAATTTTTAGTAAGCATGTTTTATTTAAAATAATGAAATATTGTAGCGAAGCAAGAACCTATCACGTATCTGAATACATTTTGTTTGGACCCACCCCATCCGACGAGCCAGGCCGGAAAACATGCGAACAAAAAAAAAGAGAAAAAATAAACAATAACATCCGTGCATAGGTTGAATTTCCGAAACGTTACAAGGGGTACGAATAAGTGGACATAAGGTCAGATGAACGGCCAAACTGGCAAGGCCAAATAGCTCAGGTTTGTATATTACTGAGGCATCTTTATGCTTTTCGGCTTCGGCAGTTTTTTCTGAGCATTAGCAGATCTCAGGAGTTCCGCCCGTCTTAAATCGATTTGTTACTGGCGGTAATACGCGGTTTTTTTTTTTGCAAATATAGTAAGCACGAAGCCTGAATTGGCTTAGGTCAGTCTTAAGAGAGAGAAAATCCAACTTTTGGCTTTATAAGAACAATACGTTTCCTGCAGAGCAAAGCAGAGCTTTTAGTAAAAATAAGCTGAAGATGTCCTTAAAAATTTGATGCGAACTCGTAAAAAGTAAAGGCAAGCAACACACTGGGCTTCACTGGGGGGACTGCAAGAACATTAGGATCTTTTATGAGAAAATGTATGAAAAGTGTAGCGAACGTTGCTTTAAAGTGAGCTTAAGTGACCGCCTTTTAACGAACATTCATTGTCTCAGTCCTAATGGGAATAAATGGGGGAGAAAGAGAAAAAAAAAAGAAGAAGAAAATAAATAAATAAATAAATAAATACATTATAAAATATTTGCATTTATAGGTAAATATAATTATGAACTCTTACACCTATCACCTAATCTTGCTATCGCATTCTTTAAAGTCTACCAAAGCAACTTTGCTTAATACGCGCAATTTGCCTACGTCGTAGTTAAACTAACTTTTAATCTTGACATCTCATTATGATTTGAAAATTAGTTGGTGTTGTTCATCGTGTCGGTTGCTAAGCTCTTGTATGTTTGCGATGGATATCACTGCAGAAGTGATATTTGTTGCGTGCGAGGAGAAATCAAAGGGGAGTTAATCGTTGTGAATCAATTCAATACTTTTAACTATATATTATTTGCATAAATGGTTAATATTTGTATTTAAGGATGTACATACATACATACATACATACATACATAGAACAATACGTTTTTATATAGTGTTTCTATATCATTTAGAGGTGGGCCAGTGACACTTCATCTGTCATTTGGCTCTTTCCAATTTTTATATTTGCAAAGTGATAAGCCAAGGTCTACACATTGCCTCGAAACAAATAAACTCGTTTTTATTATGAAAATATAAAACATGAGTAAAGAGTTTAGCGTCCGATCATTAATGTTTGCTACTATTTTCTTTTTTTCTTTGAGGGGATCTTCAGCTACAACATCTTATTATTAGGTAGTTAAAGAAAAAAAAATCTTTGTCGATCGTAAGAACAGCTATTTAGATACCACAGTAATTGTTCATCTGTCAACTTATGCCAATATTTTTAAGAACAAAATGAAGGCGTGACAGCTCAATCAATCGCTTGTACCGATACGGGTTACAATTTACTTACCACTTGGAGAGTTAAATTTTAGCGAGCGTCGAAGGAGTTTTTTCGGAAAAATTGAATTTAAGAAATGATTTCAGTTTTTTTGTGAACGAAAAAAAACTGGAATCTTATTTTAAAGCTGTAACTAATATCACGAGCAAATTGGATGAAAAATGAGAAACCGGTACGACAAGGTCAAAAATTGTAATTTCGAAGAAAACTAGGACATTAACTTCACTCCTAATCCTCTGTGCTGCGTCATGCCATATTTTGGTTCCATGGCATCGACCACTTTTGTGTGTATGATCGGATTGTGCTTAAAAATTTTTTTCATCGCCAATCGCTGCCTACGCTTGCTGACTTGTCTAGCGCTTTAAAAATGCTTGCAACACAGCTCTACGATTATGTTCGGAAAATTGACTTGTTTATTTGTATTTATATCGCAATGTACATAGTGAACTCTATTCTTCCATCAATTTGCTGTTCGAATTATTAAGAGCGCTAGAGTTGTTATATAGAAATGTTATAATATACATTATGTATTAGATTTGCGTGGATGTATGTATAACATCCGGAAGGGATTAGGGTCGGTACAGCTTTTACTGTACCGATCCATTTACAATCAGTTCCTGAATCGATTTCATCTTATCTGTACGTCTGATGATGGCGACCAATGTACTTTTGCGTTCAACCTTTAGGTCACAATTTTTAGTACACTGACCTGTTCTGGCCCAAAGGCCCACCCACCCACCTTTTGAACCCGTTCTAATTTTTTTATTTTTACGACGAAAATTCTTTCATAATCACGTAATTGAAGGCTTAAAAGCTAATTAAAGTGAAATTTAATCACATAGGTCTATTTTTTTTAAATTCAGCTACTAGTTTGTGAAGGAGAAAGGTGAAAATTAAGAGGACCGTTGAGGAAAACAGTTCAATTTGCTAAATTTCGGTCACATGACATCACACTTCTGCATAATTTATGGCATTTTATATTTTTAAAATTGATATAAAAGAAAATAATTGCATTAGTGCAGGGTATTATTGCAGGGCATAATAGCTGACCGACCGTAATGTTTTTTTACTTTTTCTGTATTTCAAATGAATAGGCATCATAATTTTCGTAAACAGTTCATATTTTTAAGTAACATGGTATCTAATTCAAATGTATTGGTCGGTTGTAGGAACTGTTGAAGGGTTGCGAAAAAGGGATAGAAGACAAAAATTTTGCGAATATATACTTAATTGGTCACTATCTGCTTGCATCTGTGCTGACAATAACTGAAAATAATTACAATTTCAAGTAAGTAGGAGAACTATATTCACCGCGGGCGGTGAATACGAATCACCCAAAATCAATGCATAAAATTGTAAAATGGTTTGGTAATTGTGGGCGTACTGGCAAGCTGATCATAACTATTCATGTTCAAACTGTGAAATTATAGGCGGTTGCATATATTTTGATCAGAAATATCTATTGGCGAAAATGATAAAGTAACGCGAACTGTCAAGTGCCAATGTACACATCCTTTAATTCGACGACTTTGACGTTTCTCTACATAAAATAACGGTTTTCCATTTAGTGTATCCAGACGCTGATCATGGAACGCTCAAAATTTCATTTTTGACATTCATTGCTTTTGTTGTTTGATTTGAAGAAATCTACTGCCGAACTCCATTAAACATTTCTAGAAGCTTTTGATAATGCTGCACTGTCATATCCCAATTGTCGGTTTTGTTTTGAACGATTTAAAAGCAGTGATTTTGATATCAATGACGGAGAACAGCCTGAAGGACCAAAAAAGTTCCAAGATAATGAATTTTAAGACGTATTGGACGAAAATCAAGCTCAAACTCTCAAAGAATTTTCGAATGGTTTGGCAATTGATGAGTCAACTGCTTCTAGTCATTTACATATGATGGGAAATATCTAAGAGGAGAGAAAATGACTACCACACCCATTGATGGAAAATGCCGTTTCGAACCGCTCCAATAGCGCGATTTCACAGTTTTCTAAGCAACAAGAGCAGAGTTTGCTATGGCGTATTGCGACTGGCGACGAAACTGTTACTGCAGACGTCTATCGACGTCAATTGAACGAATTGGACGATGTAAGGTTGCAAAAGGGACAAGCAATAGTGGACGCAACATACACTTCTTGCACGACAACGCTTGGCCCCACGCTACAAGAGTCGTCAAGCATACCCTGTTGCAGCTCGAGTTGGAAGTTCTGCCATGCTCAGCGTACTCATCTGACGTAGCACCTTCTGGTTACCACTTGTTAAGACCGATGCAACATGGCACGATTGGCTGGCACGCCGTTTCGAAATGATGAAGAAGTGCGAAAATGGGTCAACAGTCGGATCGTTGCGAAACCAATATCGCTCTTTCGACACGTCATCGCCATGTTTCCAAAAAGATGGGAAAACGTTGAAGATAATTATGGAAAATATTAGTTTGGGGAAAAAGAAATCCATTATTTTTTCGGTAGATGGCTGCACTGATAGATTTCTCGTAAAGTATCGATCAAACAATTTCATATTTATGCTCGTTGGAAAGGTGACATTTCGCAGTAAAAAAATTCTTTTGCTGTTTTTTGTTTGGTGCATTCAGTTGTGAGTTACAGCGTGTTAAAAATGGAAGTGAACAAAGAGAAAATTCGGTAAATTTTAGAGCTTTTCTTTGACAAAGGCGAAAATGCAAGCCAGGCGGCTAAAATTGTGAATGGTGTTTATGGTTCCGATACTGTAACAGCCAATTATGTGCGATTTTGGTTTCGTAGATTCCGTTCAGGAATTTTTGATGTTAAAGATGCACCTCGCACAGGTAGGCCGGTCGTCGAAAATGTCGATAAAATCGGAGAAATGATCGAAGTTGACCGGCATGTTAGCAGTCGTAACATCGCCCAGGAGCTAAAAATCGACCATAAAACAGTTTTAAACCATTTACACAAAGCTGGATTCAAAAAGAAGCTCGATGTTTGAGTGCCACACCAATTAACAGAAAAAAACATGATGGATCGAATTTCCATCTGCGAAGCCTTGGCCAAACGGAATGAGATAGATCCATTTCTTAAACGGATGGTGACTGGAGATGAGAAATGCATCACATACGATAACCCTGTGCGAAAACGATCGTGGTCAAAGAGCGGTGAAGCACCTCAAACGGCCAGGAAGGTTTTGCTATGCATTTGGTGGGACTGGAAGGGGATTATTTATTATGAGTTGCTTCCATATGGCCAAACGCTAAATTCTGATCTCTACTGTCAACAACTGGACCGTTTGAAGATAGCGACTGACCAGAAACGGCCAGAATTGGCCAACAGGAGAGGTGTCGTGTTCCACCAGGACAACGCTAGGCCACACACATCTACAGTGACTCGCCAGAAACTTCGGGAGCTTGGTTGGGAAGTTTTAATGCATCCGCCATACAGTCCGGACTTGGCACCAAGCGATTATCATCTTTTTCTTGCATTGCAAAATTTCTTTAATGATAGAAAATTGAAATCTAGGGAGGATTTTGAAAATCGACTACTAGAGTTTTTTGCAAATAGAGACCAGGACTTCTATGAGAGAGACATTTTGAAGTTACCCTTAAAATAGCAAGAAATCGTACAACAAAACGGTGCATATTTGACCCAAATCGAACAATCCGAAGCATGTTAAATAAAGTCCTGAAGTTCATATAAAAAAATGGATTTCTTTTTCCCCAAACTAATATATCGATTAATATATATTGTACCAGTTTTGTTCCATAAATGCCTTTTTCAAGTGAAAAAGTAATCAAAATGCATGTAAGGATCTAATACTTACGCATAGGTTTACATCAAGGTCTTGCAAGTTACAGTTTCTTATTTATTGAAAGCTTGCTGCGCGGCTTAAAAATATTTGTCACTTTTTTATATCTACATCTATAATAGATCACACATTAAAGCCTCTTACTTTTATTTCTGTCGGAACACATCTATTTTAAAGCTTAATTGGTTGCCAACGACTGAAGATGCATATTTTACATTTCATTTCCCTATCTAAATTTGTGCGATTGTAAGCTTTCCGAAAGGGACGATTCAGGAACCTGTTCTAACCAAAAACATATACACTATATATCTGACGCGTATTTGTGAATATTACAAAGTAAAACTCCTTTGCCCTATAGCGGATGAAAAAAAAAAAAAGAGAAAACATACAAATGTGTGCAAAATTCACAGATAGTGATATGAAACTTCTTTGCAGTATTTATTTGATGGAGTTCAGCATCGGTATCTTTCACTCTCATTAATCTTTTTTATCAAAAATTGAAGTCCTTCGATTCGCAAATGAGTTAAAGTTTTTTACAACAAATATACGTAAGTGTTTCTCATTAAGAGAGCTTTTTATTAAATCTGCTTTTCAATGACTATGTTTATCAAACATGTTGGGTTGACGTCTTGACATGACTTGCGATAAGCGTCAGATGATTGAAATTTATTTCAAATTCTAAATAGTTAACCTATTATATAACATCACTGGTCTCCCATTGCTTGGTAAAGAGAAAACCTGACATAATTGCTTTTCATGCCATGCTCGATCGCCTGATCAATTTTGCTCTACCAAGCAACAAAGCTCTTGATTATTGGATTTTGAGAGAAAAAATGTCATCTTTCATTATAGGCTTTAGTGATTTTAGTGGTTTGAAGCATTTTTGCAATATGGCGAATCCAATAGTGAAGAATCAAGAAGCAAGAATTTATATACTTTTGAATTTTTATGTACGTTTTTGCTTGTTATAAAGGTATTGAGAAAAAAATTTAAATTTAATGTGCTATAATATTGGGCGGGCACGGTTAATTTTTCCCATTTTTGTTACTTTTCCATTGGTGCTACAATATCGTCCATAGAATATACGTTCAAATTTTTATACATTTATCTGCGTAGTGAGCAAAAAACCAATTTTTTATACTTTTTGAAAAACAGAGATGTTCTCACATTCCGTTGTACTGTAGGCGTGTCCTTCGACCAATCTGGCCTATTTTTAACGCCAAGGACTTCCAATCCTTGAAATCCAAATTTGAAATCGATAGCTTTATTGTTCCCGCCAGGAGAATGTTTACAACAGACATTATGCAGACTGACAGACTGACATGTTTAAATCGATTCGCAATCTGATGCTGATAGAGTATATATATATCTGAAGTTTCCTCCCGGGTGTTGCAAGCGGTGTGACAAAATAAATATACCACTCATCCTTGGGTTGTGATCTGTCTGCGTGCATGTAACAGAAACTGAAACCGACCAACACCGTGAATAGATTCCCAAAAATCTGCGATTCACATGTTCTTTAGGACTAACTACACATTTAGCCCAAAAATGGTTCCAGTTGGCTCACTAATATCCCCAAAATGAACGATAAAAGCTTAATTCAAATTTATTTCCAATTTATCTCTAACGCACATTAGCGGGCGCATCCAATTATAAATAAATTTGAAATGAATTTGAATTAAGATTTTATGATGAACCGTGGACGTAATGATCGAAATTACTTTTGGATCAAATACACAGATGGATGGACGTTTGGTTAGCAAGTTTTCCGAAGTATCCTCGCAGAGTTGAAAGTTATAGATGTAATTTGTTTTTTAAAATTATGATGGGTGTGCATGTATGGAGATCGCAACCAGATTTTTAAGATTAGATTCTTAATCGATCAAGGAATGCTTGTGCCGAATTTCAGCTTTCTGCCCTAATTTTTACGATTGTGACAATTCGACAAAAAAATAGGATCGAAATGAAACGATCGATTTTGGCAAAACATGACATATGTCATTTATATCTCGAAAACTAGATCAGGTACACAAGAAATGATTATAGATATTTGGATGTCTTCTGATATAATAAGTAAAAGTCAGCAGAAAACTTGGAACATTACCGACGGTATAAGTAAGACGCAAATCTGAAGACCTAATATTAAAAAGAACAAAAATGACGTACTCGGTAGTTCTAGTGTTAATTCCTCGGAAGTAACGATTGTTTTTATCAGCGATATTCTTACGTATAATTCTGCCTCTTACTAGCACAAAAAGATTGCACGCAACGTAAACATTGAATCGAATTTTTTCGCAAGGCGTTTAATTATTCCGTTTTGAGAACTATTGTGTTATATAAAAAATCATTTCATTTTGTGCCAGTGGGGGATTTAATTGTATTTTTCATCCACATATATGGTGCACTGTCTTTATATGTTTGATAGCCGATATCGTAACACCTTTGTTGGATTCATGTTGGATGGCATAAAAGTGTTCTGTTAATGACTTACAGGATATGGAAAGTCGAAAGCAGCGTTTTTGACGTACTTTACTTCCGTTACTAGCGAAAAAGTAAAAATGATGTTCAAGTAAGATGTTCGGCCCTTTTGCATCACGTTCTGAAAGGTCAGTAGGAGCTGATAAAGATGAAATGAAGGTATTAGTTGAAATAAGTCGCCTAAAGGCCTCCAGTGAAATCACTGAGAGTCTAAATCTATTGATATCCACTGTTCTTGACAAGTTATTAATGCACTATAAAGAAATCGAGTTTTCTTTTGGCCAAAAATTCGAACCGTCTTTTCGAATCACCCAATGCCCCAAAAGAACGCTTATCATAGTCAAAGTAAGATTTTATATAGAAAGAAGGGGTCCAATTGCCCGTAGCCTTTCAGTCAAACGGTTGGCTCGTCTCAAGCGCGCTTAAGTGTCAGTTATTGTTAACCTTTCCAAAATGCACTTGCATTTTGCTAAACGACGAATGCTTAAGAAATCCTCTCTTTTGCTTTAAAAGAAAGACAGCCAAGCGTTTTTTTTATTTTTTTTTTTTTGTTTAATGTAATTCCCTTGATTTTAATAAAATAATTTTAGAGACACTTTTCAGTATAGTTTATAATTTTTATAAATAAACCAAATGTATTTTGTTTTTGTTGTTGTTATTGATGATTTTTGTTATATTAAATATCTACATACAAATACAAATACAAGATAAATAACAAACAATTCTCTACACACACATTTGCGTTATTTCATTAGACAATACATACATAGGTATATGCATTATTTTACTTTTTCATTAATTTTTTGTTCTTTTTTGTTTTTTTTTAAATTATTTTAGCTTTTAGTGGAATTATGCATAAAGTAAGTTATGTGTATGTGTATTCACAGATAAGTTTTCCTTAAAAATGCTTCCTTTTAGTTTAGAATTTTTTTAACACATAATATTTCTTTTACCCATACAAGTATGCATAGAATTGAGTTGAGAGAGTTCTTTATGATATTGAGTTGCACATACACACAGACAGAAAAAGAAAGTTTTCCTTGTTTATATTT
>NW_023998431.1:77507-94922 GCF_014805625.2 Glossina fuscipes
ATAATAATAATAATAATAATGAAATTATAAATCAAGATTATAGTAGACATCATGAAATAGTGAACACAAACAAGCCTTTAGACATCATCGCGAAAGAAAACGATTTATTGAATACGATACGAAATTGTTTCACCGCCAAAAACGAATGAAATCGTAACTTTCCTTATTCACTTACCAAAGTTTGCATTCATAAAAAGCAACACTGTTCATGTTAATATCTCAGAACACTAATCTACCAATTTAAAAGAATTGCAATTTTTTAATAATTCAGTCAAGAACTGTAGATTATATATAGAAGTAAAGGGAAGGAGAAGCTTGTGTTTTTGTATACACGATCGACTTAGAGGAGCGAACATAAGCAACGAGAGAATGACCAATCGCAGTCGAATGTCCTTCGTTATATAGGCGAACAAATGGATGGGAAGGCCGGAAAAACTTTATAGTTCTCTTAAAGTACGTGAATGGTGGCCAGAAAGACTTTATCAAAGCGCACATTATGCCGATGCTCAAGAGTATCGAGAGCGCTGAACAAACGTTCATTACCTTCGAGCATTTGGACGCTATGTAGCATGCGCTTAAAGGCCTTCAGACATGACATGGAACCATGCGAATTGTACGTCAATCTTGTTCGGATAGAGATAGCATAGATGGTTTGCATATGAACTTACAACACAAAATATTTCTGAAATTCAAAGATCACTTTCAAACTTTTGCTATTTAAATTTTAACTGAAGGTATTTATGCAAAGTTCTGATTTTCCATCTTAATGCGTAGTAACTGAGGAATTTCAATACCGGATGAATAGATTTCAAGGCCCTTAATTTGTATTTCTGACAAATGATACATCTTCAGGCGTCCATGGTCCACGAAAAAAGAAAAACAAAAAATGAAGTGGAAAATGTACACCGAAATACATATAGAAATTAAGTTGTAGCGTGTAACTTGAATCCTATATAGAGACAAGAGTAAATTTCGAATTGACAAGGAAGAAAATATTATTCTGATCATATTATGTTTATCAAGATTATTGAGTGAGTGCAGTGACGTCTGACTCATTTGCAGAAAATTAGACAACAAAGGCAATTATATCCGTATCTTTGTCTTGAACTATTTGAACTATTAGAGAAAAGCGAAAAACAAAACATCCGACGATCCCGCACAGTTGTGCAATATAATAAACAAAAGTATAGAAGGATTTTCGGAACACCTCAAAACACTTTCATCATGTAGTTCTGTCTCTCTCAACAATTATCATCTATAACTTGCTCGCACCCCATTCTGCTTAAGTTATCTTTACCACAATTCGAAGTGGCTCGAATTCGAGTATCTAATGTAAGAAAAACTAAAATTGGAATCGGTCAAGGCCAACCATTTAATGCCCTAAAGCTGTTCTTTATTTATTTCCAAGCTAGAAAATTATGCATATTGGTTTCATGTGAAAGCACACTTTTCAAGCAGGTATTTTTATAAGAGGCGAACTGCGAATGTGAACTGACGAGATTCAAATTTAATAAAAATGGATATGATTATCTTGCGAAAAATGTTATTATTCATCACCTATTTTCGTCGCAAGGTATTAGAGAGACAAAGATTTATTTTTCATGCGAACCTTTATATGGGGTGGTGAAGTTCAAAAGATATACTTATGTCGGACCGCTATTATGGAGAAATTGCTTTTGTCAATTATTAAAAATTAGACCGGTTATCCTTTAAAAGTTTATTAGTCTTAGGAACGATTAAACAGAACCGTGTTCAAAAAATTTGCCTCTCCCTGTCGAAAAATTTTGAAAATTTACAATATTTTCATATGACAATATTTTGAAAGTGAGATATTGTAGTGGTAAAAACGGTCCGATTCAATCTATTTTCAATAGCTTTCGCTCTCACATCAAAGCACTTCCGTGTATCAAAAGTTCGTCAAAGTGTCTTACAAATGTGCAACCGGTAGTTTTCAATATAAAAAATAAGCCGACAGACAAGCTCAAATCTACTTGCAAAATAATTCTGACTCGATCAGAAAGAAATGTATCGCAAGTCCTCCTGCATACACATTGTAGGGTGCAACGAGTGTAGATTGTATTCACTTTGAGTCAACTTGAAATTGATAATTATTTACTGAATTTACAAAATATTTGATTAAACGATTTGATCGTGCCAGTTGATCGGAGCGGGACCATTTTTTTCATTTGATTCTGTTAGATGTTTGTAATACGTTTCAGATCGAAATATCTTGCAATCCAAGCCAATATCGGGTAAATTCGACTGCTGTCGATAACCGACTTGCTGTAACGAGTAATGAATTTACAGTTATCGATAAGGTATACATTTTTCTTACTATCGAAAGAAAAATCTTTCGATTGCCAAATTGTTATCGCGTAGCATATTTAAATTACGATCGAATTTATGCCTCCTGCATATTGGAGTTTTTTATCTTTTTCTTGAGATTTTTGATTATCCTCGTAAATGTTTATAACTGCTTACATTTCAGGTCAATATCTCGTAAATAGGAGTTCTCTACCCATAATGAGTGTATTTGTAGATCGGTCGTACCTTTTTCAGCTTTTTATCTCAATTTTCGATAATTACAATCTTTCCAACCGTAGATGGCAAATAAACGGACAGACAGGCGTAGCCACAAACTTACGCTGACTAAAAATGCGTACCTCGTGTTTTCCTATGACTATTGCTGGATCTTTCAAGTGAAAAAACAAATTTAATCTACTACCATCCTTCGGCATGCGGATTATTATGACAGTGGTAATCTAAGATTTTTCGATTTTTCAAGGATTTTGTCAATTTGCATATATTTTTCTCAAGTAAAATGTGTATTTTAGAGTATTTCTTTGAATTCCATAGTAGATTGCGCGTCGTTTATAAGGCAAAATTGATTCGAAAGTGAACAACAAAATAAGTTCATGCAATAATTTATAAATGTACCGCTATATGCTATACCATGCGACATTGAAACTTCTTTCTTTTACTTCATCGTTTATATTCATGAAAAAGTGTTGCCTTCGAACTGTAGAATTATAACCGTCAGCGTGAAAGCCGATCTGCCTTGATCTGCAGAGCTGAGGCTGACACGCAGGTTAAACGTCTTACGACTTTAAAGCTCGTTCATGAAACATACATTTTATTGGATTTCTAGCAATGCTGGTTGTTAATGTGTTTTTTTCTTTTTGGTCAATTTAATATCTGTTTAATCATATAAGAAGCGATTGAAAATAATAAGAAAGTTTTGTAAAAAGGCTTTTTAATGAAGGAATTTTTTTTACCTAGCTTGTCAGAGGAACAGGCGCTATTTTCTTCACATACGTGATATCATACTATCAACTAACTTTATAAATTTCATTCTTTGCTGACACTAATGTCAAGCTTTCTTTTAGGGAAAAAACAGCCTTATATAACAAATTTTTCTAAACTATTAGAAGCAAAAATATTTTGGCATTTAAAGGTATCGAAATTTGGTCTTAAAGCACTTGTAGGAATTTTTAGGTGATATATCATCTCCTGAGACTTAGCTCTGATAATTGGATCTCTTAAGTACAGAAAGTCGTCGAATGGCCAGCCAACAACGTTTTGCCATAAGTTATCGTTAGGATGTATTACGAACTTCTTAACTTATCTATTAAGAAAACGTTGATCGTTCTTAGTGAGAAGTACTCAGTCCGTACTATGATCGAGTCGGGACTACAGAAGACATAGATAGTGTGGACATGCACAATAACGGATGGAAACATGGAAACACGTTGAAAGACCTTAAATGAACGCTACACCGTGCACATATGACGAATTCAAGATTAAATCGCTTCGAAAAGAAGTATTTATTGGGACACAAGAGCTGCCGTACATTATGAGCGCTTCACAAAACCAAATAAAGCTATCCATAGCAAGGCAATAGTGAGGTTAAGTTTTCAATTAAGATTAAAGCAGCAAAAGTAGACAAGTGGAGGCAAATGTCGTTTGCGACGACAACACATTTCAAAATTAATTAAAATCTCTTGGAACAAATCATCTACGGCAACATTTAGAGAGCATATAAAACAAAAGTCGGAATAAGTTCGCTTTCGAAAAGCAAACCCTTTAATTAAATAGACATAACAACAGATTACAAATATTGTTTTGCTCTTCTTTGCGCCTTGAAGCGCAGTAACAGATTGCCGCCATGAAGTGCGGTAAGAGGATATCGTCATAAAGCATAGTAAAAGTATGCAGTGTACTGAGCCGCCAAAAAGTGCAATAAAAGGACGTCGCCATAAGATACAGTGAGAAGTCTGCTGCCATAAAGTGCAGTAAGATACTACCGCCATGAAATACAGTAAAATGATCCCGTCCCGAAGTTCAGTAAGAAGCTGCCGCAATTAAGTGCAGGAAGAGGCTGACTCTGTGAAAAGCAGTGAAAAGGCTGCGACTATAAAGTGCAATGAAAGCCTACCTCCATAAAATGCAGTAAGAGGCTGCCGCCATGAAATACTGTAAAAAGCTGATGCCATAAAGTGCAGTAAGCGGCTGCAGTGATGAAGAACAACGAAAAGACTGCCACCATGAAGTGTAGTGAAAAGCTGCTGCCACCCCATCTTACATTCAAATAATGGGAGTAAAGAAACGTTATCGTTTGTTTTCTTCTAGCATCGACTAAATGTCCACTTTCATTATAATTGAATCAGACTTGAAATTAGATTAAAATTTGTATACCTCGTTGACGGTAAATGGAGTTATAACATGGAATTATGTTCAAGACGTTAGACGTCTGGCTAATAGGTGACAGACATTAGTATATTTTGAGAAAGAAGAGGCGTAGCGTTTTTTTAAATACGCTTTCAAATTGTAAGAATAAGAAGTGACGCAATAAATGTGAGCGTAAGAGAGTTACAAGCTAGCTGTGAATTATGTAAAAAATGAGAGTGTAACTGTCTGCGATTTAATCGTGAGGGGAAATTCGAAGAACTAAGGTTTAGCCGATCACATACTTACACAGTGGTCGATAGTTTTCAGCGGTGAAAAATTGAATTTAAAATAAAAGAGAATCCTCTGAACGAAAACTAAAACGGAAATAAATAAATAAATCGCAAAACAAAAGCACACTAAAAGTATCGGTCAGTCAGTAGATAATAAGTTTGTATTAAATATTGTTTTGCTTAGAGTTTATGTTGTTGTTTTGTTTATACAAATATTTATTTATTTATTTTATTATTACTATTATTATTTTGTTTTTTTTTTTTTTTTAAATTTTTTTTTTTTTTTTTTTTTTTTTTTTTTTTTTTTAATTATTAATTTACACATTTAAACATACATTAATTAATACGTTATGTCGTAATATAATTTTTAATTTATATACTCATTACAATTACGGATTACGTTACATATTATATATTAAATATATAATTTGTTAATAAACTATATATTTTTTTTGTAATTTTTAATTTTATTTTATTTTATTGTTTTTTTTTTTATTTTATTTTTTTTTTTTTATTTATATATTTTACAAATTGCATTTTACTTTATATATATAACTTGACTATATTTTCACATTTTTTTTATACTTTTTTGTGAAATTTTTATAAAAATTTTTTTTAAGTTTTCGTGTTTTTTGTAATTTTTTTTTTTCGCTCTTACATATTTTGTTGCTACTAAAATGTTACACACAGAAATACAATATATTGTTAGAGGTTTACTGTAACGTGTTCACGGGGCTGAGTGGATTTAGGTGGAGGGATTATTAGAAAGTTATGGGGCAAATTAACGGGTTGGGGATTAGTTGTGGAATGGATGTAATAGATGGGATTACAATTACGCGGATACGAATAAAATTTTTTCTTTTTGTAGTGTTGTTTGTTTGGTAGGCGTTAAGAACTATATTTATGAAATGTATGTGTATATATATATATGTATATATGTATTGTAGATACAATATATATATGTATTGTATGCATTGTACATATATATATATATATGTACACATACTATATATATACATATATACATACAGTTGCGGTTTAGTTAAAAATTTTTCTCTCTTCAAACTTATCTATAAATTTGTTAATTTTTCTTTGTTTTCCTTCTTTTTTTATTTATTTTTTTTTTAAGTTCAGTTTTTTTTTTTTTTTTTTGATTATTTTTTATGATTTTTTTCTCTTTTTCTCTTTAGTGGTTTATTTTAATTTTATTTTATTTTTTTTCTATTTATAATAAATGTAAAAATTTGTTTTTAATTCTGATAAAAATTAGTTACACATAATATGTATGTATTAACTATATATTTATGTATATATTTGTTTTATTATTTTTGTGTTTGTAGTAATTGTTAATTTTCATATTTTTCTAGTAAATAATTTGAAGGGGAAAAACGGTTTGGGGTTTGGTGGTTTCTGTTACAACAGCATTTAATATTCATATTTAATTTGAAAGCAAAATAAAAACAAAAATAAATAAATAAATAAATATAAATACATAAAATGAGACATAAAACAAAAAATTGAATTTTCAATAAAATATTTTAAAAATGTTACCCATCACTAGTAAAACCAAATGTGATTATGATTTATTTCTTTTATAGGCTAAATCTTAATCTTAATTCAAAGTATTGAGAGCAACACTACTAAACATTAAACACTAAGCGCACTTTAAGTGCAAGTTTCGTTCAAAGTACTTGTTAAAGTTTAGAACCTTTATAAGTGTGTTGGATATCTAACGGCATTTATTCCAAAAAATCTGTATTAGACAAATACTACTCAGCTGCGGCCATCTTTCCTCATCCCTTCTCATCACCGTGACACACAAAAAAGACACATACCCTGAGTGATTGGCCATATTAAAAAAACAAAGACTTTGATCGATGGTTCTTCTACCGGAATCGTTTTTCTTCGCAAAGATGTCTTTCAATTCATAATTAAGACATGATCTCTAAATAAAAAAAAAAAAAAAGACGCTAAGGCAAAAATCCTATTAAGATCTGGGGATATTACGTATAATCTTGTATTGTTCTATTAGACTTTATTTTAGTTTTTGTGAAAAGAAAATTTAAAATATCGAATGAAACTCTTAACAAAGTCATTGGGATCAACAAATTTTCGGAAGAAAAAGATGATAAGTCTCACCAAAGCAACTTATCAAAATAATAGGTGTTGAGGCATTAACTAAAGGCAACTGTGCATCATCTAAGGACTTCTAAACGGCAAAACAATCGCACTTAAAATCTCCGAATTGAATTAAAGTCAAAAACTAATATATAATGCGTTTAATATTGAATCGAGTGTAGACGTTTTTGGAGAAAAGTTATAAATAACCGATATAAAATTTGTTTTTTTTTTTTTTTATGAAAATAAAAGACGATTTTCTCATAATGCATAAATATTTTATCATGAACTGTTGAATTCGATAAATTTAATCTCTCGGCGGTCTCACTAGTTGTTATTTTACAGTTTTTATCAATTAATTAATGCCTTTATTGTCTCTTCATCAGCTTGAGCTAACCTTTCCGAATGTGGCATATCTTCCGGATTTGCCGGATCGAAATTTTGCAAAGCAGTTCTGACACTAGTATTCGGCCAATACATGTTCTTCATACACGTTGGGATAATTTTTTTCTTGCTTGAACAGCGTGTTTACCTTTCCGAAAGTAAAAAATTAAAATATGTCAAATATGCTGCTTTTCACTTCCCATACATCAACTGAAAAACCACTGCATAGAATCAATCCATATCGGCTGTCAAAACATATAATGATTATGCGGCTTAAGTGTGCATTTGACGACGAAAAATTAGAAATTAAGTCCCCTGTTGGGAAAAAATGGGATGACTTCCCGAATTACCTTATATCTACTTGTTTGCACAGTTAGCTCAGGTATTTAAAAAATGGTCTTCAAAGTTTTGTTTAGACACAAAGTGATGGCGTAATATCTCTCAAAAAAAAAAAAAAAACAATTTTTTTTTCAGAAAAATTTCTTAGCCGTACCTTTAGGATTTCAAGTGTGATTCTATATAAAAATATTATTCAGGGAAGCATATAGTATTTCTTAGAAATATTAATTTGAAATTTTTCAAAATTTACCTCAAACAAATATAATTTCAAAAAATCTTAAAAGTTCCGATAAAAAGTCCTATTTATTATGAGGCATCTATTTAAATTTGAAGTCAATCGATTGTAAATTGATATCCTTTAGGGGTATAATTAACTTGTAAAACACGATTAAAATTTTAAATAAAAAATTCATTGAAAAACTCAAAATTTTTAAGTCACTTGACTGATTCGAAACAATTCTTTCTTAAGTATTTATAGAATCATTTAAGATGTGATGAAGAATGGCAAAAAAAAATAAATAAATAAATAAATTACACAAGATTGCATTTTCCCTTAAAAGCCAAAAAAATTCACAGACCAAGATTAGCGCGGAAAGCACGTGGATTGGAACTTAAATATATTCAATCGCAAAATTTCAAAGGATGCATTAAGGATTAAAATTCATCAACGGAAATAGATACGCATTTAAATGCATAAGAGATGACAAATTAATCAGAAAATTGTAAAGTATGGATCGTAAAGAAGCATATATCGAAAGCGTAAGTGAACTTTATTACTGCTTATGATTACAATGAATGCTGAATGAACAAACGTTTACGAAAAATAACGGAACGCTGGATATATAATGTTATATAGCAATGAAATTATTGAAACCTGATATTGAAATTGCAGAAGCTCCGGTCGACAATTAAAAAAAAAAACAAGCGATGATGCTGTTAGCTTATTCCTTGACATATGTACCGTTTTGAGTACACGCTAAAATGTATTTATACGCCGAGCTTAATTTTTTTAATTTAACCACTTAACTGTATATGAGAAATATATACGTCATGATCCGTCCATCCGTCCTTGTCAAATTTCCTTACAAAATTTTAGAATACATAATTATGAATTTGTGTTTATCATAATAATGTATATTAGAAAATACTTTTATCATTTTGTCAAGTAATTTCATTACAACCTAATTTCATATTACACATATTCTGTGTTTAAAAAGTATATAGGCAAGGACGTCGACACAATTAACTGATTAAGATAATAGAATCTAATAAGTAATTGTTGTGATCAGTAGTTTAGGCGATATAACGGTGTTCACACAGTTATAGGTATAGGGCAACGTGGCGATTAGTTCTCAGTGAGTATTTCAATCATTAACTAGTTCGTTGCTTCATAATTTTAATATGTAATAAATAAATAAAAAGGAAATTTCCTTTTTCGTTATTCTCTACAGAATGAAAGTCGTACGCAGAAGTAACTCAATCATCGAAGGATGAGAGATATATTGTCGTAACGTTTGCAACGTCCAGATCGAGGTTTCAGAGACCGTAAGTTATATACATATATTTTTGATCAGAAGCTATTGACTTCAATTTTGGCAGAAATATTGGAAGTTCTTGCGCGCAGGTTCGATATTGAAAATGGACCAAATGTAGGGCACCTCTGATTTTTGAAAGGAATACAAAATCGGTTTTTTGCTCATTACTCATAAACTACAGCACATAAATCTATAAAAAATTTGAACGTATATTGTGCGGACGATGCTGCGGTATCCGTAGAAAAATGGAAAAAATCGGCCACGCCTACGGAAGAACCAAGCTTTAAAAACCCTGTAAAGCGTATAAATTTTTAAAGCGTTTCAAGTTCGGACTGCAACTAAGCAAGTCCGTCCGTTCATCTATCTATCCATGCAACTCTGCAATATCTATGGTAAACATTCTCCCGTTCGGAAAAATGAAGATATCGCTTACACACTTGCAAAAGAAGAATTGACCCAAAAAAATGACTCACAATTTTTTAAAGAACACGCATACAACGCCCACATGCCTATGTAACAAAAAGTGCGGATACCTTTGCTTTTTTCATTGTTACTCATAAAGTACAACACAAACAATACAAACTCCCACAATATAAATTTCCACTTTTATCCTGAAAACAGAAGAAAATTATATTCGGTTGCGACCGAATCTTTTATACTCATTGCCGTTATGTTATAAAAAAATGAAAAAAAAAGAAAAATATAAATTTGTATACACCGTAATATTGGGTGGGCGTGACTGATTTCTGATATATACATATATATGTATAATAATTTTGTGGAATTGAATGTGGGCAACGAGCAAAAGACAGGGAAAGCTTAGGTGTCCGCAGCTTCATTTGTATAGATCTATGTATGAGCCATTTTCAAAGTCCTTTGCAAATTTGTAGGCGATATCTTCATTTTTGCGAAGGAAGAATGTTTGCACAGATATTATAAAGTTGGACAGACACACAGATGGACAGTGCATTCCGAATCTATAACTGGGCAAAAATGTCTGTACTTTATGGGCGTTATTAGCTCATTGAAAAAAAAAAAAAAAATTAAAAATCGGTATGCTATAATTTTGGGCTTGGTTAATTTTTTTTTATTTTTGTACGTCCGCTACAGTATCGTTTGTAAAATTAAGTTTCAATTTGTGTTGATATATTTGCGGTAGTTCGTGAATAATGAGTAAAAAACCAATGTTTTATACTTTTTAAAAAACAGAGTTGTTCTCAAATTACGTAATACTGTAGGCGTTTGACCTATTTTTAGTACCAACCTGCTTGCACGAACTTCCAATCTTTGTATCAAATTTAAAATCAATAGCTTAATTTTTCCGGCCAGAAGAATGTTTACGACACACATGGGCCGGACAGACCAACATGTTCAAACCGATTCAGAATTCGATGCTGATCCAGAATGTATAAACCTGATGAGATCCCTGAAGCTTTCTCCTGGGCGTTGCAAGCGGTGTGGCAAAATGAATATATCCCTCATCCCTTATAGAGTATGAAAATTTTGTTATTTTCCTTTTTTTACGATTACAGCGATGGGTGTAAAAGATTCAGTCACGACCGTATATAATTATCTTACTTGTTTTGTTTTATGTTTTTTAAAAAGTCTTTCTAAAATTTGGACTTTTATTTTAGTGTTAGTTGAAAAACTCTCAAAAACTTTGAAAATCTACTCTGTTGAAACCGATTTTTGTATATGTTTTAATCGAATTAGCTGCTACGGTAGTTTCTATTAACTATCTAAATTTGTCGATCTTTTGTACCCATCACATTCTATCTTTCGTTAATGAGTTGGTATTTTGCTCGTCACTCATAAAGTTGAATAGGAAAATAAAAATTTTGCGCACATACAGGTGATAGTGTACAACCCATTCACGCGATATTATAAAATATCGAAATTTTGTTAATTTTTCCTAAATGTTTGCAAAGGCATGTTCTTCTGTCCCTCTTTCTGTCGATATGACATTCTAACTTCTGTTTATTTTCGACATGAGCGAAGATTTCTCTAAATGAATCAAATCAGCACACACAGCACCGTCAATCACACGTACCGTACTTGTGATGGGTTATTATACGCACCACCGAAGCATGAGGAGTATATTCGTTTTATTAAAATATTTTTTTTTTTTGCAATATCCTGAAGAAAGCTTCAGACATCCCGTAAAGTATATATATTCTAGATTAGCACCAAATTCTTACTTTGTAAGCCACAACAGATACAACTATAAAAATTTGCATTTATATTCTATGGGTGTGGTCTGGCCGCACCTGTACAAAAATGGAAAAGATCACACGCGGCCACGCGCGCAATATTATAGAGTATGCAAAATTCGTTCTCCTCCTTTCTTGAGTCTTTTTAGAGGGAAATGATGATGGGAATAAAACTAGAATATTCTTACTTAATTTTCGTTTTAAACACGAAAAGTAAATTTTTGTTTTCGAAAAATAAATATTGAAATTTTATTAACACATTTTTGTATAAAACCCGCGTTTGAAGCAATTTTTTATTTGATGTTAATTTCAAACTAACAATTAGTCCCATCGTTGGAAATCTTTCGCCGTTTATGATCAAAACATTGTGATACTTAATGGGGCTCAGAGTAAACAAACTTTTCCCATAAACAATCCTTTCTACGTTATCTGTCAAATTCGGCTTAACTATGAAGTTGGCGTCGAAAAAATGTAATTAAATCATCTATTAGGAAACAAAAAAATGACTTTCCGAATACCCTAAAATGCTTAGAAAATTCATCATTATCGAAATTCGGCACAAGGATATCATGAACAACCGAAAGAAATGTCTTGCAATTTCGTTACTCTCGTTCTCTTATGTAATGGATAAGTGTATAAATTAGTCTTAAGTGGTTTTTATACTCTATACCACCTTTGCCTCGAGCGCAGAGAAGGAACTGAATATTAATACACCGATCGGCTCGGAATTACGTCCTGAATCGATTTGACCTTGTCTGTTCGTTGATTCACTTCGCTTTCTTGTATTCAACAAACCTGGTGTAATCTTGAAGACATTTTGATGAATTCGGTTGCACAGACATGCTGTGGCCTAGACAATAACGCGTCTGAATCGGACCCAATTTCTCGACCACTTTCTACATAATGTCTCATTTTGAAAAGTCGTTAGGCGAATCCACTTTACAGTTAGTTAGTGGTATAAGGTATTCAGTAATGCGTTTCGGCCCAATATAGCGTGAACTGTAATCAATAAGAAAAAAGATTGAATTTGAAATTTTACATATTCCACTTTACTTCATTGATTAGAAAACTGTATCTATTTAGATAAACTTCAACATATTTTGAAAACTAATTTCAAAACTATAGTAGAGTGAAAAATTAACCATAGGTCAAGTCGGAACCATGTAGATATATATATTGTTCTCTTGAATGATGAATATCTACCGCTTCGCTTAAGACGAATCGGTTTTTTCACTTTTCAAATATCACAGCCACAACTAGAACAATTTGTTGATACGTCACTGATACCCTTCAAAATCTTAATTAAGAATATTTGTAATGAATTTCAAATATTTTAATTTTCGCACACATTATAACCGATTCCGACTAAAACCACTAATCGGTTTTCAATTTGCGATAAAAAACAAATGCGTTCGATGGAATCATTCATGAAGTAAATGTATTCTTAGTTTTGCATTGAAGAGAACCTATTATCGACTATTATGCAAAAATTTCATTTTATTGTTGCTATTTCGCGACGAGTCGTTATAAGCTATGAGACTTTCGATGACCTACAATAATAAGCGTAACGACGAAATTAAGTTTGTCCTCACATCAAGATAAGCAAATAAGTCACATACAGAATGTAAGTATACAAAGTAATTCTTAATCACTAGTTTATCTTTGGAAACAAAGTTAAAAATTTTTTTTTTTTTTTTTTCTAATTATATGCAATTATTAACTCATTGTTTAAGTCACACATGAAACGTTTATATAAACCACACTAAACTATACTAGATCTCTCCGACCAAAATTGATTAGTAATCGAAAGTTTATTGACGGCTTGTACTATACGACAGTCGATGTCGAGTCGATGCTGTTAAAGTGAAAATTTCGAAGCCGTCTTTTCTCTTGAAATGAATGTGCTCCAATCCGTCAAATTACGTAGGTGCTTATAATTTATTTTTGAAATTAAAAAATCTCTTTTTTTATTTTTCGAAACAAATTTCCAGTGTAATAGAAAAAACAGAATAAAATTATTTAACAAAACAAAGTATATATACATTAAAATAAAATAAATAAAAGGACAACAATTAAGAAATAAAAAAATAGACCGACGTTCACGCGTAACCCGATTAACAATGCGCATTCTCATCCAGGAAATTAAGTTAAAAAATCTCATTTATCAAATTCATTGAAAGTTTAAATAAAGTTATCCGTAATTTTTGCTAAAGGTAAAGTTTTTCTTGTGTCTCTCTCATTAGAAAGGAAACGTTCGTTTCGAAAGTGGTAAAAGAAAATAATGATTAGAGATGCAAGGGAATTTCGGTTTTGAAATTTTAAGCGCAGATATATGCCAAATGTCTAAAGCGTTTCTGTAAGGAAATGAGATGCTTCGTTTGATGGGATCAGGGAAAGTGTGTGGGGCATCGTTATCGTTATCGTTATGTTATAACCTTTCAAAATCAAATGAAACTCCTAATACTGATACTGAACTGATACTGTCACTGAACAATATAAATCAATTACGCTTTGATACTAAAATGATTAAAATGGAGAAAAGATTAAGGTAAACATCATCACACGTTTTAAAACCGATTGAAAGCTCTTGGAATGGTAATATTAATCCATCCGTAGCACTTGCATCAGTCTGCGGTTTCTTAAGATTACAACTTATTCCTTTCGATGCGATACGCATTTTCTAACCACAAAAAAAACCGAACATAAACGCACCATATACCTTATATAAGCGACATTTCTCGCTTACAGTGCATCATTGTTCATAAATATTTATTTACATATATATGTATATATATGTATATGTACATGTTTATGTATATGTACATAAATATATATATATATATATATATATATACGCGGGCGTAAGTACCTTCGCACAGACTCTTTTTCTTAATTGTTAAATAGGTAAAAGGTAAGGAGTGAAATATAATTTAAGGGGCAGCGCTAGTACAAGTCGCGCATTATTTCCAAGGGCACCCCACTAGTGATGGGTATGATGCGAGAAGAAGGAAAATTTTTGTTTTTTCTTCTGCTTTTTTTCAAATTTACAATTCAAAAAATTATTAAATAATTTGCTTTGTGTTTTTTTTTGTTGTTGTTGTTGTTGTTGTTTTTTTTTAGTTTTGATTTAAATTAGAGGCTGCATACAACACTAACTCAGCCATTATTGGATGTGAACAAGGCGTGTGTTAAGGTGACACTTAGTGCCCGAACTAATATATAATAACTTTATTATTAAGGAGATATATGATGAACTGATAAATCTGTAAAAGCCAAGGAGCTGTTTGTGTTGTTTGTTGTTGTTGTTCTTTTCCTTTTTTTTTGTTTTCTTTCTATTTTCTTTTTTTCTTTTTTTTCTTGTTTTCATTTGGTTGGGCAAAAAGGTGGTTTATGGTGACTTATGTCATAAAATATGGTGGTTGATTGGTATAAGTGAGAGTTATGGTGATAGTTCTTTTCATTACATATACTCATGTATTTCTGTTTATGCTCGGATTATAATTTTGTTGTTGTTGTTATTTGTTGCTGTTGTTTGTCGTATTGTATTTATATTTATATATGAATATGATTTTCTGCTTGTTTGTGTTTAATTTCGGTTAAGTTCTCCTTCTCTTTGCAAAATCGTTGATGTAGTGATGGGCGGAACTGTTAGTTGTTTGCTTTGTTGTTATTGTTGAAGTTTTCTTTTGCTTATTTGTTTATCTTCTTTTTTTTTTTCTTTTTATTTTGTTTGTCTTACAAATTTGTAGCGCTTTCTGTTTGTCGTTTGATTTTGTTAACATCTCGTTGCCATGTGGATTAATTATTTACAAAATATCTATGTATGCATATAGAAAGAAACGTTACAACTGATTTTCTGCTTTACTTAGTCGTTGCTTGTTTTCCTTTTTTTTTATTTCTCCTTTTTACAATGGATTCCTTCTTTTGTTTCTGTTAATTACTAGTTTTTGTCACATTAATGTTACATTAATTGTGTTTTCCTTTGTTTGGTTTTTTTGCTTTTTTTCTTTTTTGTTTTTTTTTTTGTTTTTCTTCTTTCGATAAATTGTTCTTGCGCTTTTTATAGTGTGAGTGTCATCTTTGACAGAAGGTGGGAGCATTTTCACTTTTTTTGTTTGTTTACATGTGTTCTTTTTTTTTTGTTTTTGTTTTTTTTTTTTTTGTTTTTTCTTTGTGTTTTGTTGTTAGTTGCTGCTGTCGCTATTGTTGTTGTTGTTGTTGTTGTTGTTGTTGTTACTACTATTACTACTACTACTACTGCTGGTGGTGATGATGATGCTGCTGCTACTGCTGCTACTGTCGCTGGCTGTTCTTCCTAGTTTCGTAAAACGATCGTTCTCCTTTAATCAATGAAAGAAAACATTGTAACGTTGTTCTAATATTGCTATCAGTTGCTTAATTAATGCCGTCTTTTAAATAACAATTTAGAATTTCTTCTAATTTGTTGGCGTAACTTCAGAGCGCCATGAAATTGAACTCTGAAAGTTATATAAAAATCATTTAATTTTTCTATTTATATTAAATAATTTTAAAAATAAAACAAATATTTCACTTTTACTTAAGTTCCCTTAAATTTGCATATTAAAATCCAGTGTTGTGCATTTTAATTAAATTCACAAACTAGACGTTTATGTTCATTTTTATACCCACCACCACCACCAACACGAATGGCAGGGTTATACTCATTTTGTTAT
Source organism: Glossina fuscipes (assembly GCF_014805625.2). NCBI lineage: Eukaryota > Metazoa > Arthropoda > Insecta > Diptera > Glossinidae > Glossina > Glossina fuscipes. The sequence continues at coordinate 93,746 of NW_023998431.1, forward strand.
AATGTTTGCCAACAACCAAAACGATGCTTTCGAGACCGTACATATAAAGTACATATATCCTTATCCCATATCTGTCCCTCTGTGTGGTGTATGTTGTTCGCACTCACTCCCCTAAGTCGCAAAAATGAAGATATCGACTACAAATTTGGTAGAAACGTTGGAATTTTTGGGACGCCGAGTAATATTGAAAATGGGCCAAGGCCAAACTGGTCAAGAGCATAAGCCCGCAGAGAAGCATAAACTGATCGCGGTTTTTGGCTCACTATTCACACCTTATCAAATACAGAAGTTTGAAATTTTCCAAATTTAATATATTTTGCAAAAAAACTTTACAATTTGTGCGTAAACAAGGGAGGAAATTTTCAATTTTTTTCACTTTCCTCAAACGAAGATATATTATCTGCCTAAAAATGTTGTAATTCTAAAACAAGTATTATGGCCGCCACGACCTGGCCACCACGACCTGGTGGCATAATATTTCTCTTAACGCTTAACTGCATACCATGGCGATGTAATTGTGATCGTATTTTTAAAACCTCATTTTTTTTTTTTTTATGTAGCCACATTATTTTTAATTTTTTTCTCTTTAAATTTTTTTTTGAAAATGAAATGAGACTAAGATACAGATAATTGGCAGCAATACGCATTTAAGGACTAATACCAGCGATACGTATACCAAATAAATGTACGCGGAAAGTAGAATGCGACAAGCTAAGTGTGTCATTTCTCAATTAATTGTGATGGACGTAACGACATGGTGGATAAATTTTTTCTTAAATATACCGTCCGTATGGGTGGGTATCAAGTAAAAGGGCTTGGAGACTTTTTATTTTATTTATTTTATTTTATTCCACTTATACTAGAAACTCAACTAAACAAGTAACAGTCGAGTTCAATAGGCTCTTAATGCAAAACTAATATTAATTAACAATAAAATTGAGTATAAGCATAATAAAACAAATAAGAAGAAAAAAAAAGAAAAAGAGAAAAAAAAGCATGTACACTATCAGCATAGGAGCACACACTTACAACCGGTACAGGACCAAATTGCAAATGAATCCCTAAGCCATCGCAAACATGCATAAGCCTGGCAACCGATAATAAATTGACAATAATTCACTTTCGAAACGTAACGACTTTTTAAGGATAAAAGCTAGTTTAAATACGACATAGGTAA
>NW_023998431.1:95322-107204 GCF_014805625.2 Glossina fuscipes
AATAAGTGGTAGACGTCATTTAGGTTCTTGCAAACGACTCTGAGCGGATTGAACAGCTCATAATTAAATTTACACTGATTAAGCTTAACCAAGATAAAGTGCCTGGAGAAGCGGTTAGGACGAGTCAATAGCACCATTTATTACTTTAATTAGAAAGGAAACGCCAAGAACAAATCTACGTTTCTCCAGAGACGGCAGGGACAGCAGAAGCAACCTATTTTCATACGGAGGAAGAGAGGCAATCGGATCCCAACCCAAATTTCTAAGGGCAAACAGCAAGAATTGCTTTTGAACTGATTCAATTGAATCTACGTAGCACCTATATGAAGGAGACCACACAACTGAGGCATACTCGAGTATGGGTCTAACCAAACACATGTACAGCCTTTTCGTAATGTAGGGATCATCAAGCTCTTTGGACCACCTTTTTATAAAACCAAGCGCGGACCTAGCTTTGCTAATCGAGAGCTCAATATGCAAGTTAAAACGTAACCTATGGTCAAATAGGACGCCTAAATCTGTAATCGAATCGACGTCCTCCAACTTATGCGACTCTATGAAATACTGAGTAATGAATGACTTTCTTCTTGAGAATGAAAGCTTCTTACATTACTCAGATTTAGTTTCAGGAGATTCAAAGAGCACCATGCAACAAAATTATCCAAATCACCTTGAAGCTGATGTGATTGCGATTCAACAGAGAAGGAAGAAAACAGTTTCACATCATCAGCATACATTAAGATCTGGCTGGAATTAACCACCGATGGGAGATCGTTAATGTATAAACTAAATAAAATTGAACCTAAGTGACTTCCTTGAGGTACGCCAGACATAACGGGGAATTCATCCGAGCTAATGGAGTTAAACAAAACTCTGAAGGATCTATTGTGCAGATAAGAGCTTATCCTTTTCACTAAGTAGGGTGGGAAACCAGAGGCTTGGAGTTTAAAGATAAGTAGTCTATGGTTAACCATATCAAATGCTTTGCTTAAATCAGTGTAAATAACATCTGTGCGAGAGCCACTAGAAAAAGCCTTGAAAACATGACAGGTAAACTCTAACAAGTTGGTGACTGTAGATCGCCCTTTCCGAAAGCCATGCTGGTGCGGAGAAATATACGAATTAATGGCAAAGGCCAAATGCTGAGTCACAATACGCTCGAACAACTTGGGCAAGACACTCAACTTGGCTATGCCTCTGTAGTTCTCAACAAATTGTCTACTTCCACTCTTGTGGATAGGAATAAGGAAACTACTCTTCCAACATGAAGGGAAAACACCTGAACACAAGGACATGTTAAAAATCTTTGAGATCACACCACACAACTCGACAGCGCAAGATTTAAGTACACATGATGGAATTCCATCAGGTCCAGGCGAACAACTGTATTTTAGAGAACTCAACCCCTTGAAAACATCATCTTCCGAAATAACCAGGTTAGGTATTGAAACCGAGTTAGTTATAGGATATGGGTAGTTTGCTGATAAATCGAAATTAGCAATCGAAAAGTTTCGTCGGAAATACTCAGCAAATAGATTTGAGATTTCAAAATCATCCGAGGAACCAGAGCCATTAAAAGAAACATGAGAGGGATATGTGGAAATTTTTCTTTTAGAGTTAACAAATTTAAAGAAGAATTTAGGATTAGCAAACAGAGAGGATTTAATGAACTGAAGGTATCTGCAGTAATAATGATGGTTGAGGGAGTTAAATCTATGCCTCGCTACCGAGTAAGCGACATAGTCGAGCGCAGAGCCACTTTTCGAATATTTTTGGAATAGCGAGTTTTTTCTATTCTTGTGATATTTAATTGTCTTATTAAACCACGGGGGACATCTGCTTCGAGGTCGACAATGCTTGATCGGAACAGATGCAGCAATAGCTAGATTTAATGTATTGTAGAACGATGGCATTAAGCTTTCAATACTACCGGTTGAGAAATCAAGCGTCAGATGTGAAAGACGATGTTTTAGTAATACAATATTGATTTTATGAAAATCATAATAATTATTTAAAAAAGTTTGAGTTGGCACATTAAGGCATTTCAACAAACCATCATTAATATGATGAAAGGAAATGCATATTGATGGATGATAAGGGTCCTCAGGTAAACTAAAAGGTGGACAACGATTTACGTAAATCTCGGGAAAATTGGCAAAGCAGAGATCAAGCAGTCTACCATTACAATTAGGGGTATGATTATACTGACCCAAATTATGATCAAACAATTCATTAAAGAACACAACAGCCCTATCAGACGTTGAAGTAGAAACCAAACAGCGAGAATTATCAGTGTTACACCAAGTGACTTGAGGCAAATTGAAGTCACCCAATGCAACGACCAAATCGGTGGGTCTAGACCGCTTGGCCACTTCACAAATGACGGCAGCGTGTTTCCTGTAAATGGAGATATCAGAATTTGGGGGAATATAGGAGCAAGTTATAAATAGATGTTTATCAGGCATATTCGCACGAATAGCGATAAATTCAACGTCAGGAGAAGTGAGAAATTCGATTAAATTGGACGGGACTGACGCAGATATGGCAATTAATACACCACCATCAATGCGATTTACTCGATCATTTCTAAACACTTGGAAAGAATTATGAAAAAGTTCCGACGAATGTAGATCGGGTTTTAGCCAGTAAAGGCCAAACAGAAAAATTCCGTGCTCACTGAATTTAGGAAAGTGGAACGAATTTTCGAATTTAGGCCCCTAACATTTTGATAAATGAGAGATAGTGGGCCTGAAGAAACAATTAGTTTTTTGAAGGCGACAAGACTATTGCCTTGGTATTACGGGGACGATCTCGAGGGATAAATTCCTTAATTAAGGATCCTACCGGCCACAGTGATTTGTTTAACAACATATCACTGTTTTCAGTCGGAACTAATATTTTAAAAGAGGAGATTGCCCTAGCTTGAGAAGGAGCCATTTTGAAGATGCTAACACGCTTTAAGTTGACTGATGGGACTTTCGTCGCCAGATAACCTTTTATGTTATCCACCGATGTTTCAGGTGCCAGTCTTGACACAAATATTGCTTTTCTGGGAGGAACTGCCGTCAAGCAAATGTCATTATTTGGAACAGGAGGGGGGTTCACAGTAGGAGAGTTTCGAGTTGGGGAAAATATAGATGGGGTTATCGCCCTTGTACCGGCAGCTTGTGAGACTTGCCCAGTCTGGTGACCAGCATTCACACGCGAACAGCCAGGAGGAGAGGATGACTTATTTTTCTCTTCATTACTTTTAGGCGATGGCACTTGATTAGAGTGAGTGGCGGCTCTGGGCGGACATACCCTTGCCACTTCAGCGTAGCTTAAAACCGATGGACTTGCCGGTTTGTTTGTAACTGTTTTGCTACCAACCGACTCAGCAATATCGGAAACATTACTATTCATTTTAGAGTTAGAGGGAGCGGTAACTTGTACCAACGAATTAGATTTGGAGAAAGCCAGAGGTGACGTCCCACACGCTACGCTACGAGTAGAAGATGAGTGTCCAATAAAGCGACACTCATCAAACCTAGACTTAATGAGCTCAAACTTTTCCCACAAGGACCCGAGATTTCTACTCAATTCCGAGAAACCATAACGGATCTCCGTGAAAAGTTTATAAAAGTCAATGTCCCGCTGCCTACAGTCAGGACATGACCATCTTAAGCCTTTAGCCGGATCAGCGACTGCGTCAGCAGCACGGCCGAGAATACCGGCACACTTTGCGTGACCAAAGCGCTCGCAGAGCCAACAAGAAACGAATCTATCAGAATCCGGGCCTGATTTCGCCCGACAAGGTGTATATAAACACTCCATGTCCTGTCAAAAAGACAATTGTTGATTATGGAGAACAGACACGCAAATCACTAAAAAAAAATCCTGAACATAAAAATTTATCAACTAATTTGTGCAAAACTTCTCTGTTAGGTTGACACTGTAATGAGAGATCACTAGCAACACAAACTCCAAACAGTAAAAAAATAACAGAGAAAAAGAGAGAAAACAAAAAAAAAAAAGAGAGATTTTTATCAGAGCTCAAAATTTTTGTTTGCAAAAATCAAATGAATCAAATGAAAGCGTAAAAGAAAAATATTTCTTTTACTTTGAATTCACTCACTTTCTTCTCAAAGAATACTATAAAATCACACACTAAGGCAGAATAGCCACGAAATTCAACAAAAAAATTAAAATTTTAATTGCCGACACAAAAAATACACGACTATACCGCGCGACAAAGTTGCCAGACTTGAATGCAATAATATATTTATGAGACTAAATAAATTAAAGCATGGGGCGCCAAAGATTTTAATGGTGGTGGGTATGCGAGATTCGGTCCCAGCCGAATATAACTTTCTTACTTGTTCTTTTCTTAATTTTCTCATTTATACGTTGTTTGCATATTTAACATTTGCAAAATTTACAACATAAAAATGTAATCGATCCTTACCTTGCCATTAATATTGTTTAAAGGACTTGCAGCAGCAACAGCAGTAATATTACCATTTTGCGTAATTAATGCTGGCGGAGATTTTGTCATAGGTATGGGCGATGCAGATACAGCAACAATTGTATTATTTCCCGTTTGACATAACGTAGTAGTAGTGCTATTAGCGGCTGTCAATAATTGAGAGAAATTGCCTGAGAAATGTATGCCATTTGCGGAATTTGTTGCGTTAGGAGATGTTACGGTTGTTGCTGCCACCAACAACGGTGTAACACTGGTTGCTTCTATAATTAATAGCGGAAAATATATACATATATACATATATATATAGTATAATAGTATGTATGTATGTATATAGTATGATAGATAGAGCATGATTATAAAATAAATTTTTTTTAAGTCATTGTAACGAATTTATAACCGACCTTTCAGAAAGATACTATTGGTGATATTTGATATATGATGGCTGCTATTGACGGTAATGTTGCTGCTGATGTTGTTGCTGTTGTTGTTGGTGCTGTTATTGTTATTATTATTGTTGTTATTATTATTATTATTATTATTGTTATTATTATTGTTGTTGCTATTCGGTGGTGTGTTGACAAACGTTAATTTACCATTTGCATGATAAAATGCAGTAGCTACAGAAGATGTTTTAATGCCATTTCTTGGTAGTATATTCAATTCAGCACCGCCCGGTAGACGACACAGTTCATTAATTGAACCATTACCAACTCCTCCGCCTCCTGTTGTGCCACTTAAGACAAGTTTTTGCATTTGACCACCAACAATACTGGTTTTAGTTTTTTTACCATTATTAATGCCATTGTTTAATTCATCTTGGGATGCGTTCGTACTGCTGTTGTTGAAAACTTTTAGAAATTTTGCAGGTTGCTCTCCATCTTCAGTTAACAGCTGCTTTTGCATGGCGTGGCCACCGGAATTCTCCATTAAACCATTTGAACAACTTAGGCTTAAGCTTTTCTTGCGACCATTATGACCTATCGGGGTAGTATTCGGAGGAGTAGTGGCCACCGCTATAGAATAAGTAATACACACATATGCATATATATATATATATATATAAAATGATTTGAATGTTTTTTCTCTGTTTTAATTTTTATAAAATGTTAAGAGTATGGTATGGTATGGTATGGTTACGGTATGGCATAGTTTGGTTTAGTGTACATATGTAAAACCAATTTTTCAACTCAAATTCTTGCCAAGTTCTCAATGGAATTATTTGGATAAGGCATGGTAAGTGATAAAGATTAGTAAAGAAGAGTTTGGCTTCGCTATTAATTTTGATGTTGGTGGTGGTTAAGCGGATAGATCTGCACAGACGTATGAATTTCATTTATTATGATCTTAATTCCAATGAATCTGATGTTTTTTTTTTTTTATTATTACTATTATCGTCATCATTTTTTCGTATATACAGTGTTTGCTTAATTTCGTAGGCTTTCACGTTAATAACGTTAATATCATTAAATACAAATTTCGATAATACGAAATGTTTTTTTTTTTCCCAATATTTTTTTCTCTTCATAACGGTCCGGACAGTATGCCTTAGTCTGCAGAACAACAAGAGTTAGTGTGTATGTCGCATATATATCATTTGTGACCGAGTTAGCTTTCACAATCATTTCAGTGCCCCAGGTTAGCAAGGATGTAACTATACTAAATGGCAACCACGTCAGGCTTGTAACATTGTTGCTAATTTCTAATTAAAAAGAGAAAAAAAAATGAGTGTCAAAATACGCTCTAGGTTAAAAGTTTATGGAAGCTGTGGAAAAATGTATGCAACATACAGAAGGACTGGAGATAGATGCACCTTTTATTATACCAATCGATTCAAAATCACTCTATGACTTTGTCTATCTGTCGTCTTCGTTCTATTCTGTTCAACCTAAAGGCCGGCCGCAATTTTTGATATATTTCGATGGAATTTCTCAAAAATTTCCCATATAACGCCTAACTTTGAAATCCCGTTATATGAATAATTGTATGGTGGCGTAGCGTGAGTGGTGGCTCACCATAGTCTTGTTACTTGATGACAAGTAAATAAGGCATCTAACAACGAAGATAGCGATAAACAAAACATTGGTTTTGGTATAAGGTATAACATATCTGCAGACTATCACATTCCAAATTTCGAAAATTTTGCTAATTTTGGTAATTTCTTCTATAATTAAATAGTGCTTTTTAGAGATATATTAAAACCAAGAAAGGAATCTAAACATGGTTGATATATGCAGGCACAACAGATGAACGTCGTGCATATCGCTCAATTGAGATTAGGTTACAATACCAGAAACGATTGAAAAAATATCAATTATATAATATTGGGCAGCACAAAAATTGAAAGTGCCGGAGCTAGCTACGGCCAGGAACAATTTGTATACTTTTCTGTTTAATATTTTGGCGGAAAAATTGCATGCAAAAAAACTTTATCCAAAATTAATGCGGAGTTCGTTAACAATGTGATGCCAAAATTGTTGTAATCGTCGTGTAATCGCTTGAATTAATTTAGATAACTGTTAAAACCAGCCTGCCTATATGACTATCTTCGGTATCACGTAATCACGGATGGAAATAATCTTTGCGGAATCGAAATGCACAGAGGCCGTCAAGAGATGCAACATGGCATAATCCACGACGATTGTTTGAAAAATGTCATTGGATTATTGATATTGGATCGATTGAATAACAAAACCAAGAAGAAATGCATGCATTCGCCAAGAAAAAGTCCTCTTTCATCACCACAACGCGTGAGTTTATTCATCGAATAAAGTTATATGAATCGGTTTATGAGTACCTTCGATAATCAACGTATTTTCCCGAAAAATTTCCGTTTTTTGTTGTTAGATGCCTTGCACACATTCGTCACATTCGTATTAATTAAAGGGCAATAAAAGGCAAAGAAACATTAAACATTGATTCTGTTGTGCGCGGTAGAATTTTCGAAAAAGCCGATAAACCTAAATTTAGTCGGACTAAATTAATTATAATGATAATAATAATAGAATATTTTAATTTATTTAATTTTCTTGTCAGAAATGTGAAATGTTTTCGAATTTATAAACAATACATTATCGTGATCGATAATAAGGTAAGCTTTGCTTATAAAATGGAAAATTTTTATTTATGTAATTGCAATTTCATCAACTATAGAACGGTCAGAAATATCTCTTTCCCCAAGGGTCTTGAATATTTTCTCCGAAACGGTGTCGTCGAAGTGATTTGTTAAATTTATTGAACAGCAAGGAGTCGTACGACGACGAAATTAGCTGATAACGATGTTTGTGGGGCAATAAATCACTACTCTGTAGATGTCAAGGCGAGATTTTTTTTTTCTCCAAAGCTTTGCCTACTTTATTATCTATTAAGAATCGAAAGCTAGAAGAATAGATATTATCAACCAACCAACCCACCCACCTATCCACACACACACACACACAGGCATACACAATGTAGAAAATTTCATAGAAATATCTCAAAAATTAGGACGTGTAGATTCAACACAACAAAATAAGACGGGCAGAGAGATAGACAGATAAGCTTGGATTGATCCAGAATCATTTTCTCGGTGTAATAAAATAATATGAATTCATTTTTTTGATATAATAAGAAAGTGGGTCAGTCTCAAGTCCTTCCGGATGTTGCATACATCCAATGCAGAGAACGTATCACACATGTTTTAGATATATTACTTGCGCTGGTCGAAGTCGTTTTTGCTAATCCAGAAAATGCCAATTCTAATTTAATTCCCAATTTTAATTTAAGAGGTAGTAATGAATGCAGTTATAGTTGCGGAAATCAAACCGCTTCTCAAGCCCACGCTTTTAAAAGATCCTTTAGAAAAGACTAAAAAGCAATGCTTATGGATGCAAATTCTGCCATTTGAAATATCAAACATCAAATATCTATTAAATGCTGTGCCTTATTTAGATAAAGATGTCAGGTTTACTTTTAAATGAATGCGTCGCCCCTCAAGCTTGCTGAACCATTTTGCACTGTCTGGCCGAAATGTAACTAGTGACGAATTCTCAATTCACAAGTTCTTCTCTGCTTTCAAGAAGCAAACAACTGTCGCAGGATGTTTACGAGTGCGAAATGTTGGAAAAGATAAAAAGGATAACCTGATCCGACATTGTAAATGAGATGAGTACGTTACCATAATTTGCGAATCATTAGGATATAAAAAGATGTTATTGCTTAGTTTTAAACACAAAAGTGTGAAAATAGAAGACAATCTCAAGAGTGTCCTTGAGAAATAGTTTCCTTTTTACAACAAAGACATGTATGGAATTGATATGCCCAGTTAATTGGCTAGAAAATGTATCGTTAAAGTGGCATCCCGCAAGTGATTCCGTCACGCGGAGACAACTGACATAAACGTATCTTGCGAGAATTTTTTCTTTGAACTCACTGCTTCAACAGTTAAAGAATTGTATAGTGACCACATAACGGTAAACAAAATAGCAGTTTCAATTTATTGTCTTATATACGAAATTTTACTAAACTGCGTTTTGCAAGAAAATTAGGCCTAAATATATTTGCCTTAAATGCAACAAGTAGATAAGCGGAAAGTGTACATCCAAGATACAGGTAGATATGTAGAAAATGTACTAAGAACGATAGTTAATACAGGCCGCCTTAAGGTTTTGAAAAATATAAGATAAAATAAAGAAAAGACAATGCATTTTAATATAACCGTGAAAGGAACAGATTTCCGCAAAACACAAGAAGCTGTATATAGTGAACGTCCATGAAGCCGCAAGTCGGCAAATCCGCAAGAAACAAATATAAAATAAGATATATATATTTACTTCGGAACGATTATTAGATCGTATACGCAAATGGTTCTGCGAAATGCCTGGGTTAGTAGTTTCTCGGAAATATCTTTCACGGGAGGAAAAATCAAAAATGATCAGTTCAATTGACGGATTTCTCCACAAAAATCTGCATACAATGTTTGGCAATAATAAAATGGACGTATTCCAGAAAAAATTAACGCGTACATATACAATCGCTGTATTATATCATTGAAAAGCAATATGTAATGCTTGAAGTATATAACTTGCATATGCAGAATTTTGTAAACATAAAACCAAATATCCGCCAAATGGACGGGTAATGCAAATCTAATGTTAAATGAAAATATTTTCCATATTTTCCGATCACAGTAGTATGTTCTTTAATATGTAGCATAATATCTGATTTTATCAATTTCAAGATATAAAAAAGGAAGGTTTCATTTCACTTAACCGAACTTTAAATATTCGATATTTGATAGCGTTGCTTCGCTTGGCTGATTTCTTTATTTGATTTAAATATCTTTTTGACGTTTTGGTTACACTCCATATATTATAGAATTGGGATGAAGAATTCGACAAAAAACTATACGGAATTCATACACAATTTCCAATTTCAACACAGGCTACACTTTCGTAAAAGACACGAAAACAAGTTGCTACATGGTTTGCGTCATTCTAGGCAGAATTATTTTTCAATTCTGCCTTACAGAGATGACCAAAAAATGTGTCGACATTCAGGTTTATTTAATTCCTTGCTATCGTGTGTGTGAGTCTTTGTAGGCATATATTGCCAATTGTTAAAAATTTGGAGTTTATTAAAGGATAAGTGTATTCAGTCATAAATGTTGAACACAGTTTTCGCGGCTAAGGCAATTCTAACCATAGAAAGCCGTAGGGACGAACATTCTAAGTATTACACAAATGGAAAGCCAATATTGATTCCTAGGTGATTTTTAGGTGTTGTTGTTTTATCTACAAATTAGTTGGGTTTTTGCCGACAGTAATGTTCTTATTTATTTTTAAATAATTTTTAATTACTCACCATTATTGGTATTGTTGGTTGTTGTCACAATCATGGATGCTGCTGTTGTAGTGGTTGTACCGGATGTGCCAGTTATTGTGGTACCAAGGGCGCCGACAGTCGCTTGAAATTTCAAGCCATTCGGAATGTTGACAGTTACGTTGCGACTATTGCTAATCACCCCATTGATAGGCGGTGACGAGGAGATCAAAGACGAAGATGAAGATACACCACTCGACGAAGACGGCGACGGTGAAGGAGTAGATGGCGTCGGAGAGCCACGTGTCACCGATGTTGCTGATATATTTTTGGCGGTCAACGATAAAGGCATATTACCACCATTGCCAGCACTGCCAAATGTTATTAAAGCCGTTGGACTACCCATAGGACTGATATGGGTTGTATTTGTGGGAATTGTTATGGCTTGAATAGCGGCGGCAGCAGTCGCATTCTTGCGATAATTATGCAAAACGTTATTATTATTATTATTATTGTTATTAATTGGTGATGAAGTTGCGCTATTATTGGAATTGTTCATAATATTTACTGTTGAATTGTTGTTGCTGTTGTTAGTTTTATTTATCACAGGCGATATTGCGGTCGGTATAGCAGTTTGCAACTATATACATATATACATATACATATATATATATATATATATATGTATATATATATATATATTCGCACATATATATATATATACATATAAATATATATATACATACATATATATATATATATATATATACATAAATATTTTCAGAAAGCAGCAGCAGTTGAGATCACAGTTCATTTATGTTCGTTCATATATATAAAGTACAAGAGAGAGGGGCACAGAGAAAGTGTTGAAAACACAGTTAGATTAGAGAGTATATGTTATTTGAAAAATACTTCTTGATTTTACTTTTATGATGTGTGTGGGTGTGTATTTGGGAGGAGATCAAGTGCTAACATTCAATTTTTTTTAGCATTATAAAAAACAATTGATTTTTACTTACACCAGCGCCAACTGGTGATGACATTGTGTTACTGCTGCTGCTGCTGTTGCTGCTGCCATTACTGCCGCCACTTGAAAGCGAACTAGATGAACTATATAAAGTACTACCACGACCCGATGACAGTGAAATTGTCTCATTTAGATTTTCTGAAAATGCAAAATAATTACAATATATATATATGTATATATATCTGTATCTGTATACATGTATATAAATTTTCATAATTAGAAAAGTAGCAAGAAATTGTGGATCGATCATTCTCAACTTGTCATCCCGTAGAGTCCTTGTCGACATTTACAATTTAATTGAATTTGAACAATATCAGTTGTTTTTCCGACTGCTGATTTACTTCTTAGAAATGTGATTTTTTTTTTTTTTTTTTATTAAAATGATTCTTGAAAGTACCTATTAATATAACTGTAAATCGTTAAAGGTAAGAGAGCGAAAATCCGCGCATTAAAACTCCCATCAGTTATTCCGATAACCGCGGAATTAATTCTATACAAAGTGATTGCTTAAAAGGCAACTTTGACACGACTATTGAAAGGAAGGAGTCAGAGAGGCAAACGAATAGAAAAAGATGTAACAACAAAACAAAAGTA